>NW_028318278.1:190000-342500 GCF_062004578.1 Staurois parvus
GTGCAACGCTGCACCCGCATGACATTTTTGTCTTACTTTTCCCACACAAACACAGCTTTCTTTCGGTGGTAAGTTATCGCTTTGTGCGGTTTTTATTTTCCATAAACCAAAAAGGACTGACGATTTTGAAAAAGAAAAAAAAACAATATTTTTGACATTTTGCTATAAAACATGTCCAGTAAAAACAATTTAAAAAAAAAAAGATATTTCGTCATAAATTTCGGCCAAAATGTATTCTGCTAAAAAAAAAATCCCGATACGTGTAGATTTACGTGAAAGTTATAGCGTCTATAAATGGCGGGATAGATACTGGGATTTTCTTTTTTCTTTATACTAGTAATGGCGGCGATCAGTGACTTATAGCGGGACTGCGGCGGACATTCTGACACTGGGGGGGGACTGACTTGGTGTCACTGACATCCCCAGTGACACCAATACAGTGATCAGTGCTAATAAAAAGCACTGACACTGTACTAATGGCACTGGGCAGGAAGGGGTTAACATCTGTGGCGATCAAAGGGTTAACTGTGTGCTGTGTCTTTTACTAGGGAGACATGCTGCTGTGCAGAGAGATACAAAGCAGCATGTTCATGCTGGCAGGAGGGATACCTGTGTAGTTTACATACAGACCTCTCCCGTCAGTTTTTATTGGTGATCGGCGGGTGCCGGTGAGGAATCTCCGGCCGGGACACGGTGATTGACATCCCCAGCCATCAATGGCACCCCCCCCACCCAAAAATGCAAATCACGTATATATATATATGTGTGTGTGATTTTGCACAGTCCTGCCGCAGTAGTTCTACTACAGGGTGGTGGGCGAGTGGTTCATTTTATTATCCTCTCGCCTACCGGACACTTCCCCCCCTCCCCCCCAGGCCAATTTTCAGCTTTCAGCGCTATCACACTTTGAATGACAATTGTGCGGTCATGCAACACTGTACCCAAACTAAATTGATAGATATTGCTTTCTTTTGGTGCTATTTAATCACAGCTGTTTTTTTTTTTATTTCTTGCTAAAGAAACAAAATAAAGACCAAAAATTAAAAAAAAAAAAAAAAGTTTTTCTTAGTTTCTGTTACAAAATTTTGTATAGAATTTTTCTTCTTTGCTGATGTGTGCTGATGAGGCAGCACTGATAGGTGGCACTAACAAGCATCACTGATGGGCACTGAAAGGCGGCACTGATGGGCACTGACAAGCATCACTGATAGGCGGTACTGATAGGTGGCAATGATGAGCCCTGAGAGGCACCGATAGGTGGCACTGATGGGTACTAGGACTGCGCTGATGAGGAGGCAACAGTAGGTGGCACTGACAAGCATCACTAATAGGCACTGATAGGCGGCAATGATGAGCCCTGAGAGGCACGGATAGGTGGCAATGATGAGCCCTGAGAGGCACGGATAGGTGGCACTGATGAGCCCTGAGAGGCACGGATAGGTGGCACTGATGAGCCCTGAGAGGCACGGATAGGTGGCACTGATGAGCCCTGAGAGGCACGGATAGGTGGCAATGATGAGCCCTGAGAGGCACGGATAGGTGGCACTGATGAGCCTTGAGAGGCACGGATAGGTGGCAATGATGAGCCCTGAGAGGCACGGATAGGTGGCACTGATGAGCCTTGAGAGGCACGGATAGGTGGCAATGATGAGCCCTGAGAGGCACGGATAGGTGGCACTGATGAGCCTTGAGAGGCACGGATAGGTGGCACTGATGAGCCCTGAGAGGCACGGATAGGTGGCACTGATGAGCCTTGAGAGGCACGGATAGGTGGCACTGATGAGCCCTGAGAGGCACGGATAGGTGGCACTGATGAGCCCTGAGAGGCACTGATGAGCCCTGAGAGGCATGGATAGGTGGCACTGATGAGCCCTGAGAGGCACGGATAGGTGGCACTGATGGGTACTAGGACTGCGCTGATGAGGAGGCAACAGTAGGTGGCACTGACAAGCATCACTAATAGGCACTGACAGGCAGCAATGATGAGCCCTGAGAGGCACCGATAGGCAGCACTGATGGGCTCTGAAAGGCAGTAGTGATGGGCACTGACAAGCATTACTGATGGGCACTGAAAAGCGGTACTGATGGGTACTGATAGGCGGCAATGATGAGTCCCAATTGGCACCAGTAGGTGGCACTGTTAGGCATCACTGATAGGTGGCAATAATGAGCCCTGACTGGCACTGATAGGTACTAAGACTGTGCTGATGAGGAGGCACTGATAGGCATCACTGATGGGGCTGCACTGATGATCAGTGCCCTGATTATCAGTGTAGATGTCACCTCTGAGGACTGACGCGTTGGACACAACGGATCACTGATTGTGGTAAAGAGCCAATGACGAAGTCTCTGTACCATGTGATCAGCGGTGTCCAGTCACAGTTGATCACATGTAAACAGGAAATGCCGGTTTTTGGCAGTCCTCTTCTCATGCTGACACCACCGATCGTCGTGCCCCCGGGGACACGCATGCGTGGGAGGACGTCGCACAAAGCACAACTTCACTCTCTCAGTCAGCACTGACTTATTCTGCCACCATTAGTAAATAGACAGGAAAGTAGATTATATTTACTGGTTTGAAATGTTTTTGTTTTTTTTACATTTCTTCAGTGACTTTTTGGTTTTTGGCCTAGACCAAAACGACGTCATACATCCCAGGAGTCTTCAGGAAGGGAGGAGGGGCTTTCTCAACTAAGCACATCCTCCTGCCTGCATTCCTGAGGTAAGGGCGGATGAATTCAAGGACTTAAATGCTGCATGAATCATCTGCCCTTACTCAAGATGTCCGAGGCTAGAAATGCTAGGGGGGGGGGTTTAAAGTGATTTTTCAGCAAAACAAAGCATGGAGCCACGGATGGATGGGGGGGGGGGGGGTTTGCTTTTGAATATTAAAAATGAATTAGTGTTTTTGGTTTGTGCTGCTCAGATGCCGTGTAGTTCTGCTTTAATGGACACGTATGTGAAAGAGTCCCGCTACGGGACCATAATAAAGGGCCACGGGAACAGTTGGAAGGGTCACGTGCCAAGTGGAAAAAAGGCGCTGGGACCGATGAATAGGACCCCGGGACGGGGTCATGGGGGCCCTTCATGGTTTCTTGCTCAAGACCCCTGAAGGTTCTGCCATCGTGAGGGAGCTCCAACATGGCAGGAAGGGGGCCCGCTGTAGAACATGTGAAAGGGTCGAGCTGTGGAACCATAATAAAAGGTTACAAGAGTAAAAGGCCCCTGGGATCAGTGGGAAGGGCTCCAAACCAAGATGTAAAGGCCCCGGACCAAGATGTAAGGGCTGCAGGCCAAGAGGAAAGGGGCGCGGGTGAAGAGGAAAGGGTTGAGGGTGAAGAGGAAAGGGTCGAGGGTGAAGAGGAAAGGGTCGAGGGTGAAGAGGAAAGGGTCGAGGGTGAAGAGGAAAGGGTCGAGGGGCAGGAGGAAAGGGTCGAGGGTGAAGAGGAAAGGGTCGAGGGCGAAGAGGAAAGGGTCGAGGGGCAGGAGGAAAGGGTCGAGGGTGAAGAGGAAAGGGTCGAGGGCGAAGAGGAAAGGGTCGAGGGTGAAGAAGAAAGGGTCGAGGGGCAGGAGGAAAGGGTCGAGGGCGAAGAGGAAAGGGTCGAGGGCGAAGAGGAAAGGGTCGAGGGCGAAGAAGAAAGGGTCGAGGGCGAAGAGGAAAGGGTCGAGGGTGAAGAAGAAAGGGTCGAGGGCGAAGAGGAAAGGGTCGAGGGCGAAGAGGAAAGGGTCGAGGGCGAAGAGGAAAGGGTCGAGGGTGAAGAAGAAAGGGTCAAGGGCGAAGAGGAAAGGGCCGAGGGACTGATGGAAAGGACCCCAGGCCAGATGGAAAGGACCCCAGGCCAGATGGGAAGGACCCCGGAACAGATGGAAAGGACCCCGGAACAGATGGAAAGGACCCCGGAACAGATGGAAAGGACCCCGGAACAGATGGAAAGGACCCCGGAACAGATGGAAAGGACTCCGGGACAGATGAAAAAGACCATGGGACAGATGGAAAGGACTCCAGGACAGGTGGCAAGGGCCCAAGATCAGTGGCAAGGGCCCGAGATCAGTGGCAAGGGCCCCAGGACCAGTGGCAAGGGCCCTGGGACAAGCGGCAAGGGCCCTGGCATAGATAAAAAGGGCCCCATGATGGGGTCAGGAGGGCCCTTCTTGGTTTCTTGCACCAGGGCCCTGAAAGTCCACTGTTTGAAGACATTGTGTCTGGCTGTCTTCAGGTACATTGCTCTGCATTGCCTTAAAAAATAAGCCCACTACTTTGCCCGGCCAATAGACCAATAAGATATCCAACAGAGGGTCCAATAAAAAATGTAATAACACTGCTTTGCTTAAGTTTCCTGTTCATGATTATTCAAATAAAGCTTGGGAAGGGGGCTTAAGTGAGTAACAACATGAAAGCCTGCAACCTGAGGGATGCTGAAGGTTTGTCCTTCAATCATCAAGATGGGATTGGAAGTATGTGCAATTAAACCATGGCAACATCTAATGTTTGTGTAGTATTATGTTCAGCAGACTGTGTTCTTCTATTGTTGTGACTTAGATGACGTTCAGAGCACATTTTATGCCCAATTCATGCAAAACTACACGTAATCCCAAGGGGTTCACATACTTTTTCTTGCAACTGTATATCATTGTTGGAATTCTTATATTTCCTGCACTGGCAAACATGAACTAGTGATGACCTTTATCACGTTACGATTGTGTGGTCCGGGGCTGAAAGTACAACCGTGTCCTCTGTGCATCACCATGGAGTCCTCCAACCATTCCTCTGCCTGCAGGCAACTGGACTTTCGTAACGTCACATCTAATAAAGAGCCTGGGTGTGGACGGGGTGACCTGCCTACTGTACATCGTCCTCCAAGACCTTATGCCATGGATGAGCCGGCACAGGAAGTCTAGAGTCCTACTGACATTTGGGTTCTTCTAGAGAGGAACCTGCCCTTGGCACAGGTTATGGAGGCCAAACTGCATCCTTACAGAGAGAAAACATCAATGGGAAGTTATTTCAGAGAACATAAGAATGTTATAAAACGCCTTCACTGCCTGCTATGGCCTGGTGGTCCGCCTATGTAGATTCAGGCCTTCGATACGAAGGAAAATCAAAAAATTTCATTAATATGTAGAATCAAAGCTATGAACAAAAAGGTATAATTTACAAACTACGGTAAAAAATAGGAGGTGTGCCAATTTAATTCCCGAAATGGACTGAAGAAAAAAGTCTGCTTGACTAAACACTAGCGCTGTTGTCACCTTCAGTAGTCTCTTTGTGAAGTCAAGCTCTTTTTTAACCACTTCCAGCCTAGACACTTTCACCTCCTTCCGGTCTGGACACTTTCACCCCCTGGTACCTTTTTCATAGGCTTTTTTGAGTTTGGGATAGGACACAGGGGCCCCATGATCCCCTATTGCCCGGGGGCCCCACAAGTTGTCAGTCCTCCCCTGGTCAATACGAGGCTGGTAGAGGCTCTCTAGGGGAATAGTGTCTGGACAGGTTAGGAAGCCGAGTCTGATGCTTTTCTCTCCCGATAAGCTGTAGGTATCATTGTGAGGAATGTCCCTTAGATTGGTGGTCAGTAGGAAGAATGTCCCTTACACTGGTGGTCAGTAGGAAGAATGTCCCTTACATTGGTGATGAGTGGGAAGAATGTCCCTTACATTGGTGGTCAGTGAGAAGAATGTCCCTTACATTGGTGGTCAGTGGGAAGAATGTCCCTTACATTGGGGGTCAGTGGGAAGAATGTCCCTTACATTGGTGGTCAGTGAGAAGAATGTCCCTTACATTGGTGGTCAGTGGGAAGAATGTCCATTACATTGGGAATCAGTGGGAAGAATGTCCCTTATATTGGTGGTCAGTGGGAAGAATGTCCCTTACATTGGTGATCAGTGGGAAGAATGTCCCTTACATTGGTGGTCAGTGGGAAGAATGTCCCTTACATTGGTGATCAGTGGGAAGAATGTCCATTACATTGGGAATCAGTGGGAAGAATGTCCCTTATATTGGTGGTCAGTGGGAAGAATGTCCCTTACATTGGTGATCAGTGGGAAGAATGTCCCTTACATTGGTGGTCGGTGGGAAGAATGTCCCTTACATTGGGGGTCAGTGGGAAGAATGTTCCTTACATTGGTGATCAGTGGGAAGAATGTCCCTTACATTGGTGGTCAGTGAGAAGAATGTCCCTTACATTGGTGGTCAGTGGGAAGAATGTCCCTTACATTGGTGATAAGTGGGAAGAATGTCCCTTACATTGGGGGTCAGTGGGAAGAATGTCCCTTACATTGGAGGTCAGTGGGAAGAACGTCCCTTACATTGGTGGTCAGTGGGAAGAATGTCCCTTACATTGGTGGTCAGTGGGAAGAATGTCCATTACATTGGGGATAAGTGGGAAGAATGTCCCTTACATTGGTGATAAGTGGGAAGAATGTCCCTTACATTGGCGGTCAGTGGGAAGAATGTCCCTTACATTGGCGATCAGTGGGAAGAATGTCCCTTACATTGGTGATCAGTGGGAAGAATGTCCCTTACATTGGGGGTCAGTGGGGAGAATGTCCCTTACATTGGTGGTCAGTGGGAAGAATGTCCCTTACATTGGAGGTCAGTGGGAAGAATGTCCCTTACATTGGGGGTCAGCGGGAAGAATGTCCCTTACATTGGGGGTCAGCGGGAAGAATGTCCATAACATTGGGGGTCAGTGGGAAGAATGTCCCTTACATTGGTGATCAGTGGGAAGAATGTCCCTTACATTGGGGGTCAGTGGGAAGAATGTCCCTTACATTGGTGGTCAGTGGGAAGAATGTCCCTTACATTGGTGGTCAGTGAGAAGAATGTTCCTTACATTGGTGGTCAGTGGGAAGAATGTCCCTTACATTGGGGGTCAGTGGGAAGAATGTCCCTTACATTGGTGGTCAGTGGGAAGAATGTCCCTTACATTGGTGGTCAGTGAGAAGAATGTTCCTTACATTGGTGGTCAGTGGGAAGAATGTCCCTTACATTGGTGGTCAGTGGGAAGAATGTCCCTTACATTGGGGGTCAGTGGGAAGAATGTCCCTTACATTGGTGGTCAGTGGGAAGAATGTCCCTTACATTGGTGGTCAGTGAGAAGAATGTTCCTTACATTGGTGGTCAGTGGGTCACATGATCTGGATAACTATAATAACCAGGTATTTTTCTTTGTAGACAGAAAGCTAAGGAGAAAAAGAAAGGTGAGTATACACAGTGGGAAGGTGGACAATAAAGTGAACCAATTATTGCCCTGCATTGGAAAAGTACAGGTTCACTTTAATGGAACAGGTGTGTCCGAGCTACTACCATCCTGACAGTAATCATCCTCCTCAAGCACAGGGTACCAAGCCTGAAAAGGTCTCCACAATCTCCATCAACAATCACAAGAGGGAAAAGGCGAGCACCTCAAAATTGTTAGGCTGTTAGGCCTTTACCTAACGGCTAAAACAAGTTGGCGCTCCTTGGCTAATTTTCACCAATATTTAATAAAGTTGCACTGTTTATTAGCTGATTTTGTGGCGCTCACCTTTTTCCTCTTGAGGTTCACTTTAGTGACCAAGATGGTGGAATCTTTACCCCACACTAGGGTGTAGATCACAGTCGTGCACATTCCAGTGTCTGCCACATCTCCTGCCATTGTTCCAGTGAAAGAACTGCTAGCAGAACACGTCAACTCCAAGCCAATGATCACCAGGATGAAACCTCCATCACTCTACCTTTCTGCTCTTTAGGGATTGTGCAGAAAGGCAAATGTCGGATAGTTCTCAGGTCCATTCAGCTGAATTTGAGACCAATATGAGACAACTTGGAGATCCTTCAAATTGTCTTGAATGGGGAGAAAGTCAATTCCGAATGGCTGTGTGCACAGATCCTTAGTATTGATGTGGGGAGGCGGACTGATATGCGTTGTGTAAGCACTTTCCAGGAGTTCAAAAAAAAAAGGTATGAATAAATTAAAGGAACTTCAAAGCGATTTTGTTATTTTGCCCATTCAGGACAAAGCGGTGGAATCGTCTTCTAAGCCCAGTGTAATGCCTATGCCTATGAAATATGTTGGCCTTGGACCATTTGTTTCTTGGGTAATTTTTACAATAAAGCATTGTTGCTCAAATGCCAGGAGCATGAGAGTTGACTGATGTCATCTCTCTAAGCCCAAGGAACAGAGTCACAAGACATTCTGCTTAGATAAAAGATAAAAACTTGTTTATGGAAACTGAACATGCCTACTTGCTTGAGAAGTTAGAAATCTTTAAGTGTAGGGCAGATAAGAAGAAGTTTGGGGCAGATGAGAAGAAGTTTGGGGCAGATGAGAAGTTTGGGGCAGATGAGAAGAAGTTTGGGGTAGATGAGAAGAAGTTTGGGGCAGATGAGAAGAAGTTTGGGGCAGATGAGAAGTTTAGGGCAGATGAGAAGAAGTTTAGGGCAGATGAGAAGAAGTTTGGGGCAGGTGAGAAGTTTGGGGTAGATGAGAAGTTTGGGGTAGATGAGAAGTTTGGGGTACATGAGAAGACGTTTGGGGTAGATAAGAAGCTGAACTTAAGCAAAAGTCTGACTTTTCAGATATCGATATGGGATCAATATGTTGGTTGAGTGTTGTCCTTGAGGAATCCTTGCGCTAGCTCCTTCTGTGGTGGGTGTGGCGCCCACCCACTATTGAAAAGCTTCCATGAAGATGGCTTAAAAGCCGGAGGTCCAGGCGAGATTGATGATGGAAGTCCTCCTAGTGGGCAGGGGACACTGACGCTGGGACTCTTGCCAAGGCTATATGGGCTCTTCAATCGGTCACGCTGACGGCTTCCCCGTGACCCTCTGGGCAGTATGGTTCTAATGGGACAAGTGTCAGTCTCCCTAGGTCTGGTGCACCATGCAAGATCTCACCTCGTGGAGTGTCAATGATCATGAGAACAGTGAGGAATCATCCCAGAACTACACTTGAGGATCTTGTCAATGATCTCCAGGCAGCTGGGACCACAGTCACCAAGAAAACAATTGGTAACACACTACGCCGACAAGGACTGAAATCCTGCAGTGCCCGCAAGGTCCCGCTGCTCGAGAAAGCACATGTCCAGGCCCGTCTGAAGTCTGCCACTGAACATCTGAATGATGCAGAGGAGGACTGGTTGAAAGTGTTGTGGTCAGAGGAGACCAAAATCCAGCTCTTTGGCATCAACTCAACTCTCCACCATGGCAAAGACCAAAGAGCTGTCCAAGGATGTCAGGGACAAGATTGTAGACCTACACAAGGCTAGACTGGGCTACCAAACTATCGCCCTATGCACCCTAAATTAACAACCTGTAAAGGCTCTTGCCAATAGACAATTCTGGGCACCGCAGTGCTTTGCCATGTCATGGGCACGTGACATGTTTGGTATCTATTTACGGGACGCAACATCCTCTTTTATATTTTTCACAAAAAATGGGCATTATATTGTGTCTGTGTGCACTAGGATGAACTTTTCCTGAAAATATAAGTTTGACAAACAGCTGTGTGGTTCCAGGAGGAGCAAATCTATGTGGTTCCCAGGAAGGAAGCCCAATTCCTAGACACCGCCTATACGTGTAAACAGGTGAAAAATTTGTATCGTGAAAGTGAGAAACAACAAGGTGTCTACCACGGCCACATAAAGACCTCAACGCTCTCCTCTATGGCACAACAAAACTACAAATGGATGCGGCAAATGACTTCATTTCCTGGGGAATCAGTCCAGCGACGAGGTGGTCTCACTCCTACGTACGGCACTTCTTTTCACCTGTCAATGTGGTTATTCCACATACAGATCTCATTGTCATTCTCCGACTGGAAATCATAAAAGCTCTCTTCATCCTGTTTCCAGGTGACCGGCTCTCTAAGCTGTCACTCTGCCACACTGTAATCTCAGCTCTGCCGTATATTTGTTCATTGTGGACGAGCGACAATCAAGGTGGGGACGCCCACAGCTGGTAAACTACATTCTCTGACGGAAGACAGAACGGCTTTTATACGTGAAGATGTTATTCTCGCCGGAGGGGGGGAGAATATCGACGCCAATCCAAAAACTTGAACAGTTGATGAAGGCCAATTAAAGGACGCCATTTATCATTGCAGCTGAATGGGTCATGCTAGGACTGAACATCTGAGATATGGGAAGATCCTGCTAGCGGGATTTATATATATACAGTCATGGCCGAAATTGTTGGCACCCTTGATATTTCTCCAGGAAATCATGTATTTCTCACGAAACGTATTGCATTAACACATGTTTTGCTATACACATGTTTATTCCCTTTGTGTGTATTGGGACAAAACAAAAAAAGGGAGGAAAGAAAGCAAATTCGACATAATGTCACACAAACCTCCAAAAATGGGCTGGACAAAAGTATTGGCACCCTTTCACAACTGCGGATAAATAAGAATGTTACAAGCATGTGATGCTCCTGTAAACTCACCTGGGGCAAGTAACAGGTGTGGGCAATATAGAAATCACACCTGAAAGCAGATAAAAAGGAGAGACGTTCACTTAACCTTTGCATTGTGTGTCTGTCTGTGCCACACTAAGCATGGACAACAGAAAGAGGAGACGAGAACTGTCTGAGGACCTGAGAACCAAAATTGTGGCAAAATATCAACAATCTCAAGGTTACAAGTCCATCTCCAGAGAACTAGATTTGCCTTTGTCCACAGTGCGCAACATTATCAAGAAGTTTGCAACCCATGGCACTGTAGCTAATCTCTCTGGTCGTGGACGGATGAGGAAAATTGATGAAAGATTGCAACGCAGAATAGTCCGGATGGTGGATAAGCAGCCCCAAACATGTTCCAAAGACATTCAAGCTGTCCTGCAGGCTCAGGGAGCATCAGTGTCAGCGCGAACTATCCGTCGACATTTAAATGAAATGAAACGCTATGGCAGGAGACCCAGGAGGACCCCACTGCTGACACAGAGACATAAAAAAGCAAGACTACAGTTTGCCAAAATGTACTTGAGTAAGCCAAAAGCCTTCTGGGAAAACGTCTTGTGGACAGATGAGACCAAGATAGAGCTTTTCGGTAAAGCACATCATTCTACTGTTTACCGAAAACGGAATGAGGCCTACAAAGAACAAAACACAGTACCTACGGTAAAATATGGTGGAGGTTCAATGATGTTTTGGGGTTGTTTTGCTGCCTCTGGCACTGGGTGCCTTGACTGTGTGCAAGGCATCATGAAATCTGAGGATTACCAAAGGATTTTGGGTCGCACTGTAGGGCCCAGTGTCAGAAAGCTGGGTTTGCGTCCAAGATCCTGGGTCTTCCAGCAGGACAATGACCCCAAACATACGTCAAAAAGCACTCAGAAATGGATGGCAAAGAAGCGCTGGAGAGTTCTGAAGTGGCCAGCAATGAGCCCAGATCTAAATCCCATTGAACACCTGTGGAGAGATCTTAAAATTGCTGTTGGGAAAAGGTGTCCTTCCAATAAGAGAGACCTGGAGCTGTTTGCAAAGGAAGAGTGGTCCAAAATTCCGGGTGAGAGGTGTCAGAAGCTTATTGATGGTTATAGGAAGCGACTGATTTCAGTTATGTTTTCCAAAGGGTGTGCAACCAAATATTAAGTTAAGGGTGCCAATACTTTTGTCCAGCCCATTTTTGGGGTTTTGTGTGACATTATGTCATATTTGCTTTTCTGCCTCTGTTTTATATTTGTTCCAATACATACAAAGGGAATAAACATGTGTATAGCAAAACATGTGTTAATGCAATACCTTTTTTGTGTGAAATACTTGATTTTCAGGAAAAATATCAAGGGTGCCAACAATTTCGGCCATGACTGTATATACACACACACACACATACATATATAGTTAGGTCCTTATATATTTGGACACAGGCAAAATTTTAGTTTTTTTTTAGATATTTAACCAAAACACATTCCAGCTCTAGTTCTATAATGGATCTAGGCGGACAGTGCGCACTCTCAGGTGTAATTTGAGGGTATGTACATCCACATAGGGGGAGGGGTTTAGAAATTAGAGCTCTTAAGAGTAGCCATCCCCCCTTTTTCAAGAGACCAAATGTAATTGGACAATTGAATCAAAAGCTGTTTCATGGCCATGTGTGGGCTACTCCTTTGTTATTTATTCATCAATTAAGCAGGTAGAAGGTCTGGAGTTGATTCTAATGTGGTATTTGCATTTGGAATCAATTGCTGTGAACCGACATCACGCGTTAAAAGGGGTCGTCCATGCAAGTGAAACAGGCCATTGTAAGGCTTCAAAAATGAAACAAATCCATCAGAGAGATCGCAGCAACATTAGGAGGCCAAATCAACAGTTTGGTCCATTCTCAGGAAAGAAGAACGCACTGGTGAGCTCAGCAACACGACAAGGCATGGACGTCCACGGAAGACAACAGTGGTGGGTGATCGCAGGATCCTCTCTATGGTAAAAAAAAACCCATTCACAACATCCAGGCAAGTGAAGAACACTCTCCAGGAGGTGGGCGTATCATTGTCAGTCTACAATCAAGAGAAGACTTCAAGAGAGCAAATACAGAGGGTCACCACAAGGTGCAAACCATTCATAAACCTGAAGAATAGAAAAGCCAGATTCGACTTTGCCAAAAAAATATCAAAAAAGCCGGACCAGTTCTGGAAAAGCATTCTTTGGACGGATGAAACTAAGATGAATCTGTACCAGAATGACGGTAAGAGAAAAGTGTGGAGAAGGCTTGGAACAACTCATGATCCAAAGCACACAACGTCATCTGTAAACCATGGAGGAGGCAGTGTGATGGCATGGGTGGAGACGGTGTGATGGCATGGGCGGAGGCAGGGTGATGGCATGGGTGGAGGCGGTGTGATGGCATGGGTGGAGGCGGTGTGATGGCATGGGTGGAGGTGGTGTGATGGCATGGGCGGAGGCAGGGTGATGGCATGGGTGGAGGCGGTGTGATGGCATGGGTGGAGGCGGTGTGATGGCATGGGTGGAGGCGGTGTGATGGCATGGGTAAAGGCAGTGTGATGGCATGGGTGGAGGCGGTGTGATGGCATGGGTGGAGGCGGTGTGATGGCATGGGTGGAGGCGGTGTGATGGCATGGGTGGAGGCGGTGTGATGGCATGGGTGGAGGCGGTGTGATGGCATGGGTGGAGGCGGTGTGATGGCATGGGTAGAGGCAGTGTGATGGCATGGGTGGAGGCAGGGTGATGGCATGGGTGGAGGCAGGGTGATGGCATGGGCGGAGGCAGTGTGATGGCATGGGTGGAGACAGGGTGATGGCATGGGCGGAGGCAGGGTGATGGCATGGGCATGCATGGCTTCCAGTGGCACTGGGTCATTGGTGGTTATTGATGATGTGACAGAAGACAGAAGCATCCGGATGAATTCTGCCGTGTTTACAGATATACTGTCAGCCCAGATTCAGCCAAATGCAGCAAAGGTGATTGGACGGCGCTTCACAGTACAGATGGACAATGATCCAAAACACACTGCAAAAGCACCCCGGGAGCTTGTGAAGGAAAAGAAGTGGAATATTCTGCAATGACCAAGTCAGTCATCTGATCTCAACCCAATTGAGCATGCATTTCACTTGCTGAAGGCAAAACTAAAGGCAGAAAGACCCACAAAGAACAACTGAAGACAGCTGCAGGTAGAGCCTGGCCAAGCATCAGAAAGAAGGAACCCCAGTCTTTGGTCATGTCCGTGGGTTCCAGACTTCAGGCTAAGCATCAGAAAGGAGGAACCCCAGTCTTTGGTCATGTCCGTGGGTTCCAGACTTCAGGCAAAGCATCAGAAAGGCAGAAACCCAGTCTTTGGTCATGTCCATGGGTTCCAGACTTCAGGCAAAGCATCAGAAAGGCAGAAACCCAGTCTTTGGCCATGTCCATGGGTTCCAGACTTCAGGCAAAGCATCAGAAAGGCAGAAACCCAGTCTTTGGTCATGTCCATGGGTTCCAAACTTCAGGAAAAGCATCAAAAAGGAAGAAACCCAGTCTTTGGTCATGTCCATGGGTTCCAGCCTTCAAGCAAAGCATCAGAAAGGAGGGAACCCAGTCTTTGGTCATGTCCATGGGTTCCAGACTTCAGGCAAAGCATCAGAAAGGAGGGAACCCAGTCTTTGGTCATGTCCATGGGTTCCAGACTTCAGGCAAAGCATCAGAAAGGAGGGAACCCAGTCTTCGGTCATGTCCATGGATTCCAGACTTCAGGCAAAGCATCAGAAAGGAGGAAACCCAGTCGTTGGTCATGTCCGTGGGTTCCAGACTTCAGGCAAAGCAACAGAAAGGAGGAAACCCAGCCTTCGGTCATGTCCATGGATTCCAGGCTTCAGGCAGTCATTGCCAGTAAAGGATTCCCAACAAAATATTACAAATGAACATTTATTTATGATTATATTTATTTGTCCAATTACTTTTGGTCCCTCAAAAAAGGGGGGATACTCTTCAGAGCTGTAATTCCTAAACCCTTCCTCCAATGTGGATGTACATGCCCTCAAATTACACCTGAGAGTGTGCACTGCCCGCCCATATCCATCATAGAACTAGAGCTTGAATATGTTTTCATAAATACCTAAAAAAAACTAAAATTGTGTCTGTGTCCAAATATACCTTGGACCTGAGTTGACCACCACAACCTAGACCTCTGCCTCTTCCAGTCTGGACTAATACTTACTTTCGGGTGATCACAAAATCCCAGCGTGACCATGAAAGGTCGTGTTGTTCAAACACTCCGCTCACGAATCTCACCCAAGACCAGCCATGGCTGCCACCAATGAGCCAGTAAGCTAATGAACATCACACTCCCTCTATCAGTGCCTGACACCAAAGCTCCAGAGAGGAAAGCGATGATTTGTACATAATTACATGCACAACGTTCCCTCCATAGAGGACGCGTGACAGCCATCGAGCTGACAGAGCATGCCTTTCATGCAACACAATGACACCGTGAAATCTCTCTGATCTATAACACGCTAATTTCATTATGAGACGGCTATAAATAAACAAGTTTATCAAACATACAGATCTGCATCGTGTGTGACTGATGGTGTCATTCAATGTCCTCGCCGCCATAATATAGGCTTCCAATGAACTCTCTTCTCTTCCAAGAAATCTCTTCTATTAGGGACATCGGAAATTTATAGAATGTTTCAAATGCACGAGTTCCATTTTTATTCCTGTAAATTGCACAACTGAGGTCAAATCTTTAGCACTAGAACGTTAAGGAGCACCTAAGGGTAACGGAGATTATATCGGCAGCTAGTGGTCCCCAAATTGCAGCCCTTTGCTTGCTCCTATCCAGCACTTGAGGCACTATTGCTTGCACTGACACCAACAAGGAGGCACCATTCCTATCGCTGACACCAACGATGGGGCACTATTGCTCCTACTGACACCAACAAGGAGGCACCATTCTTCTCATTGACACCAACGATGGGGCACTATTGCTCCTACTGACACCAACAAGGAGGCATCAATCCTCTCGCTGACACCAACCATGGGGCACTATTGCTCCCACTGACACCAACAAGGAGGCATCATTCCTCTCGCTAACACCAACCATGGGGCACTATTACTTCCACTGACACCAACGAGGCACCATTCCTCTCGCTGACACCAACGATGGGGCACTATTGCTCCCACTGACACCAACAAGGAGGCACCATTCCTCTCGCTGACATCAATGATGGGGCACTATTGCTCCTACTGACACCAACAAGGAGGCACCATTCCTCTCACTGACACCAACGATAGGACACTACACCTCTCACTGACACCAACAAGGAGGCACCATTCCTTTCGCTGACACCAACGATGGGGCACTATTCCTCCCACTGACACCAACAATGGGGCACTATTTCTCTCACTAATCCCAATGATGGGGCACTATTTCACCTACTGACGCCAACGATGGGGCACTATTTCTCCCACTGACACCAATGATGGGGCACTATTCCCCCCACTGATACCAATGATGGGGCACTATTCCTCCCATTGACACCAATGATGGAGCACTATTCCTCCCACTGACACCAATGATGGGGCACTATTCCTCCCACTGACACCAATGATGGGGCACTATTCCTCCCACTGATACCAATGATGGGGCACTATTCCTCCCACTGACACCAATGATGGGGCACTATTCCTCCCACTGATACCAATGATGTGGCACTATTCCTCCCACTGACACCAATGATGGGGCACTATTCCTCCCACTGATACCAATGATGGGGCACTATTCCTCCCATTGACACCAATGATGGGATACTATTCCTCCCACTGACACCAATGATGGGGCACTATTCCTCCCACTGACACCAATGATGGGGCACTATTCCTGCCATTGACACCAATGATGGAGCACTATTCCTCCCACTGACACCAATGATGGGGCACTATTCCTCCCACTGATACCAATGATGGGGCACTATTCCTCCCATTGACACCAATGATGGGATACTATTCCTCCCACTGACACCAATGATGGGGCACTATTCCTCCCACTGACGCCAATGATGGGGCACTATTCCTCCCACTGATACCAATGATGTGGCACTATTCCTCCCATTGACACCAATGATGGGATACTATTCCTCTCACTGACACCAATGATGGGGCACTATTCCTCCCACTGATACCAATGATGGGGCACTATTCCTCCCATTGACACCAATGATGGGGCACTATTCCTCCCACTGACACCAATCATGGGGCACTATTCCTCCCACTGACACCAATGATAATACTGAGTGGTGGATGAGAAGAGCTGGGGGTTAATACAGAGTGGGGGATGAGAAGAGCTGGGGGTTAATACAGAGTGGGGGATCAGCAGAGCTGGAGGCAACTACTGAGCAGGGGATCAGAAAAGCTGGGGGTGAGCAGGGGATCAGAGAATTTGAGGGTACTGAGCAGGAGTTTAGCAAATTTGGGGGTACTACTGAGTGGGGGGATCAGCAGAGCTGGGGGTACTAATGAGCAGGGGATCAGAAAATTTGAGGGTACTGAGCAGGAGATCAGCAAATGTGGGGGTACTTCTGAGTGGGGGATCAGCAGAGCTGGGGGTACTAATGAGCAGAGAATCTGCTGAATGAAGGTACTAGTAGGCTGCGGATCTGCTGAACGAGGGTATTAATAAGCTGCGGATCTGCTGAACTGGAGTACTATAGAGCTGGGGATCTGCTGAGTGCGGGTATAACTGAGCCGGGGTTCTTCTGGGCCCCTTTAAAACTTCAAAAAAGCATCCCAGGAGCATCAAAAAAGCATGTAGAAATGGTAGGCGCTTCCACGTGTGTTCATGTTGAAGTACATGTAAATGAGTCCCAAAGGTTTCTTTTATACTTGCAACATCTTTTTTTTTGCAGCCCATAATATTTTCACTCTGCAATGAACGCAGCGGAATTGTGAGATTTTTTTTTTTTCTGACCCACATCCAAGCGAAATTAAATTTTTTGTACAGAGAGAAATCACATTAACCACTTCAGCCTAAATAGGCGAGGAAAAAAATAAACCGCAATTACGGGACAAACTACATTTACTCAGAGAACTGTAAGTGACTTGCAAATGAAGCGATTAGATTTTTTTGTTCTGTACAGAAATCTTCTTCATCCAAGTCGCGGTCCTTCTCCAAGAATGGTTCAATGGTAATGAGGCGTTGGAGCCTTCGATCCGCCATCTTTCAGGAAAAACAATAACCTGTGCGCGGCGCGCGGCAGCAGCAATCACAGGGAATTGTTTTATGAGTTGCTCGTCGTGTCACCCAATAAAGAAGTTGTTACAAAGGAACGGATAACGTATTTTCAGAAAGTGCGCAATTCTGAGATATTGTGGCAGCCGTTACCCAATGATAGCTTTTGACTTTCACCTCGGCTGAGGTTCCACCCCTCACTGATTGTGTATTCACAGATTTGTAGTCTGCCTTCAGTACGTCAGTGAAGGTGCTGAGACAAGATTATGGCCTCATGTACACTGGGCACCAAAAACTCTACTTTTAAAGGGCGTTTCTCTTTTAAGAGCCCCTCTATGTTAGCCTACAGTGAAGGAAATGCATATTTGCTCCCCTGCTGATGGTGAATGTTTGCCCCTCACACAGAAATGATCGGTCTAACAATGGAATGTTCGCCCCTCACACAGAAATGATCGGTCTAACAATGGAATGTTCGCCCCTCACACAGAAATGATCGGTCTAACAATGGAATGTTCGCCCCTCACACAGAAATGATCGGTCTAACAATGGAATGTTCGGTGTAACACTGAGAGACAGAATACAACTACAAAATCAAAAGAAATGCGTCTAACAAATGATGACTGATCTGCATGTTCATGAGGGAAAGAAGGATTTCATCACCTATCATTCAGCAGGATTTCTGGCTCCCAGGTGTCTCTCATACAGGTAACAAGCTGAGATTAGAAGCAGTCTCTTAAAGGGAGTGCTGCTAATCTCATTGTGTTACCTGTATAAAAGACACCTGTCCACAGGAGCCATCAAACCATCAGATTCCAAACTCTCCACCATGGCAAAGACCAAAGAGCTGTCCAAGGATGTCAGGGACAAGATGGCAGACCTACACAAGGCTGGACTGGGCTACCAAACTATGGCCAAGCAGCTTGGTGAGAAGGTGACAACAGTTGGTGCAATCATTCACAAATGGAAGAAACACAAAACAAGTGTCAGTCTCCCTAGGTCTGGTGCTCCATGCAAGATCTCACCTCGTGGAGTGTCAATGATCATGAGAACAGTGAGGAATCATCCCAGAACTACACGTGAGGATCTTGTCAATGATCTTCAGGCAGCTGGGACCACAGTCACCAAGAAAACAATTGGTAACACACTACGCCGACAAGGACTGAAATCCTGCAGTGCCCGCAAGGTCCCTCTGCTCAAGAAAGCCCATGTCCAGGCCCGTCTGAAGTCTGCCACTGAACATCTGAATGATGCAGAGGAGGACTGGTGGAAAGTGTCGTGGTCAGATGAGACCAAAATCCAGCTCTTTGGCATCAACTCAACTCACTGTGTGAGTTGAGTTGGAGGAGGAGGAATGCTGCCTATGACCCCAAGAACACCATCCCAACTGTGAAACATGGTAGAGGAAACATTCTGCTTTGGGGGTGTTTTTCTGCTAAGGGGATAGGACAACTGCACCGCATCAAAGGGACAATGGACGGGGCAATGTACCATCAAATCTTGGGTGAGAACCTTCTTCCCTCAGCCAGGGGATTGAAAATGGGTCATGGATGGGTGTTCCAGCATGACAATGACCCAAAACACACGGCCAAGGCAACAAAGGAGCGGCTCAAGAAGAAGCACATTAAGGTCCTGGAGTGGCCTAGCCAGTCTCCAGACCTTAATCTGATTGAAAATCTGTGGAGGGAGCTGAAAATTCAAGTTGCCAAACGTCAGCCACCAAACCTTAAAGACTTGGAGAGGATCTGCCAAGAGGAGTGGGCCAAAATCCCTCCTGAGATGTGTGCGAACCTGGTGGCCAACTACAGGAAACGTCTGACCTCTGTGATTGACAACAAGGGATTTGCCACCAAGTACTAAGTCATGTTTTGTGAAGGGGACCAAATCCTTATTTCCCTCATGAACATGCAGATCAGTCATCATTTGTTAGATGCATTTCTGCTGAATTTTTTGTTGCTATTCTGTCTCTCGACAGATTCGATTTTTAGACTGATCATTTCTTTGTGAGTGGACAAACATTCAACATCAGCAGTTCCAAGTGGCATTGGCCTTGGCACTAAGCAGGCACCATCCAAAGGGGGTCGATCAGCCACAGCTCAAAGAACCCCTAGGCACCTATGAAGGGAACCTGGCTGAGAACGGCTGGTGTATATTTTTATTTTGCATAAATCAACTCGTCTTATCGTACCAAGCTTTATGTGCACACTATCCTTTATATTTTTAATTATTATATTGTTAGTCCTGATAAAGGGGGCCTTTTTTAAACCCCTGGAACATGTTGGATAACATACAACTCAGGGACTAAATCTTTATCTGAAATATCAAAAACTTTTTTGCCACTTGAACATTTGTCTACGAGAACCCAGTCTTTGGCCAAGGCACACCCAGTCTATGGTCATGGATCCAATAAATACTCCTACACATGCAGTTGGGATATTTACTATTGGATTTCCATACAGCACCATGACTACATTTTTATCTGGACTATCAAAGACCACTTGAAGGTTCTTCTCCAAGGGCCCAAGTCAATGGTTATGGCACGCTAGAGAATCCAATAAATACCCCTACACCTAGTTAGGACATTTACCTGTGGCAGAGTCCAGTGCCCCACCACCTCATTTCCCTATCAAACTGCTATTGGCTGAATCAGTGTTTCTCAACCTTTTTCTGCGAAGGCACCCTTTAAAATTATGCATAGTCTTGGACCACACTAGTCTAATTGTGTCCCAACCACCACCTCCACCTTTGGTTGACTGAAGAGAAGCTGCTGAGCATCCTCTGGCTTCCAGGCCCAGGATACTCTGCATGAGGCACAGAGGAGCAGATATCCAAGAGCCCCAGAGGACAAAATGAATTTTGTGGAGAGAAAACAACCACAGGAATCTGCCTGGCCCCCCTGCTGACCCGTAACCACCACTGTTGGCCATGGAGGCAGCTGAAGGTTACCCAGATATAGCTTGGATCAAGCTGCTTGATCCACATGTTTATATTTGTTGGTACATTTTTTACCCATTTTGCTTCGGCACCCCTGAAGAGCCCACATGGTACCCCAGGGTGCCATGGCACACGAGTTGAGAAATACTGGGCTAAATCACTGTATTCTATCACTCCTTAGTTTGATTCCTAATCCCTGAAGGTAGGAATCTGTCTGAGAGCAACCGCTCAAATTCAACCTTTTCGTTTTCCCTCCTGCCACACAAAAAAAAAACCACTTGGAATCTAATGTGACGAGAAATGATACGAGTCACCGATGTCTCCTCAGAGATGCAAGCTGCAATCTGGTGCTCGGTGGCTGTTTACACACCTGGGGCACTTACAGGCTACTAATCACCTGGTCACCCCATTCAGCTGTGTACACTGACCCCAACAATATAGACACCTATATATGGCGCCTTGCTAAGAATGGAAGACTTGGACACCATGTTACAGCCAATTACAGATAAGCTCTGATAAGATAACGGAGGACAAATGTGTCTGCTGACTCACGACTGGCCCGGTGCTCCATGTGCACGCTGAAATGAATCACCAAAACCACTCAGTACAAATATACAACCACAGGAGGGGGTCACTGCTGCGTCTGCCATTAAACTCTAACTGGATAGCATTTTGTTTGCCATAGTTTCATGTATTGTAACCAAATGCTAATTATTTTAGCTACCGAGTATCTTAGCTATTTATACACACCGACATACCATTCTGACCACTGACAGGTAAAGTGAATAATATTGACTATCTAGTTACAATGGCATCTGAAAGTGGGTGAGATTTTAGGCTGCAAGTGAACATGTTGTTCCTGAAGTTGTTGAAAGCAGAAAAAATGGACAAGTGTAAGGATCTGAGGTTCATTGACAAGTGCCAACTGGTAATCTCTAGACTGGGTAAGAGAACTCCAAAAATGCAGCTCTTGTGGGATGTTCCTGGTCTGCAGTGGTCAGGACCAACCAAAAGTGGTCCAAGGAAGGAGAATCGGACAACCAGTGGCAGGGTCATGGACGGCCAAGGCTCATTGATGGAGGTGGGGGGGAAGTGGGAAGGTTTATTGATGGAGGTGGGGGGGGAAGTGGGAAGGCTCCTTGATGGAGGTAGGGAAGGAAGGTTCATTGATGGAGGTGGGGATTGAAGGCTCATTGATGGAGGTGGGGAGGGAAGGCTCATTAATGGAGGGGGGCAGGGAAGGCTCATTGATGGAGGCGGGGAGGGAAGGCTCATTGATGGAGGCGGGGAGGGAAGGCTCATTGATGGAGGCGGGGAGGGAAGGCTCATTGATGGAGGCGGGGAGGGAAAGCTCATTGATGGAGGCCGGGAGGGAAGGCTCATTGATGGAGGCGGGGAGGGAAGGCTCATTGATGGAGGCGGGGAGGGAAGGCTCATTGATGGAGGCGGGGAGGGAAGGCTCATTGATGGAGGCGGGGAGGGAAGGCTCATTGATGGAGGCGGGGAGGGAAGGCTCATTGATGGAGGCGGGGAGGGAAAGCTCATTGATGGAGGTGGGCAGGGAAGGCTCATTGATGGAGGTGGGGAGGGATGTCTGGCACGTGCAGTCCAATCCAACAGAAGAGCTACTAGAGCTCAAATTGCTGAAAAGTGAATGCTGGTTCTGATAAAGGTGTTAGAAAATACAGAACAGTTGTGTATGGGGCTGTGTAGCCACCGACAGGTCAGGGTGCCCATGGTGGCCCTTGTCCACAGACAAAGATGCCTACAGTGGGCATGTAAACATCAAAACTGGACCACGGAGCAATGGAAAAAGGCCTGGTCTGATGAATTCAAGAATGGTTTGAGGTTGAGGTTTTGACGCGGCCTCCAAATTCTCCAGATCTCAATCCAAATAAGCATCTGAGGGACTCGAAAAACAAGTCCAATCCATGGATGTCCCACCTCACAACTTACAGGACTTTAAGGACTGAGCAATCAGTCTGCTGCTTCTCTTTTCACTGTCCAGTCACAAGCTGGGAGTGGGGAGAAAACCTGTAAGTGAAAGTAAAACTGCAGAAGATAAATATTAGGACTGACTATGTAAACCTCAGGACTTGCTTGGAGATCAGCTTTAATGAATTTAAATTTTTTAAAATGCTACAACTCAGCACAATGAATGGTTATACCAAATGACAGTGTGGTGTGTGAGGAAAGTCAAGAGGGTCAGTCTGTCCGCAATAATGGCTTTTGCCTTATTTATGCTGGAAAAGGGCCAGAAAGAAATAATATTGTATACAACGCTGATATAAAAAAAGCTGAGCCGAGCCTGCTCTTCTGTCTAAATCCCTTTATTAGGAAATCTGAAATTCGTAAACACAATCCGGCTGTCTCATCCATTCACATTATGGAGAGGCAAAGGTCTGTCGGTGTAAAGAGGATCATGTATAATAGATCTGGCTATGGAAGGAAAAGAAAAAGTAGTGTTTTGCAGGCAGAACAAATTTGTGGAAAGATTTGAAATATTTATCTCATGGAAAGTTTACAAATATTCGGGTTTATAGCTAGTTGTAACAAAATACTTCTACAAGAAGAAGACAAAACCAAAACCATTAGAAACACCAACAATGATCATTATGTGGCCAAAAGTGAACATTTGACTATCACACATACATTATATGACCAGAATTATGTGACCCCCTCCATATGACTGCGCTCAGGTGTCTCAAGTGAGGGGTCCTGTTAATACTACACCATGCGAAGACATTTTAGACAGTTGTGTTCTTCCAACCTTGTGGTAACAGTTTGGTGAAGACCCTTTTCTGTTCCAGAATGACTCTGCCCCTGTTTACAAAGTCAGCTCCATAAACACATGCTTTGACCAGTTTGGTGTGGAGGAACTTGAGTGTCCTGCACAATGTCCTGACCTCAATCCTATGGAACACATTTGAGATAAATTGAAACGCTGATGGTGGGCCAGGTCTTCCCAACCAATGCCAGGACCTGACCTTACAAATGGGTAAAAATTCCCCCAGACGACCTCCAAAATTTTGTCATCACAGAAAAGTGAAGGATGTTAGCTACATAGGAGGGAAACTCCATCTGAATATTCATGGAGGGGACACTCCAGATTAATGGTCACAGGGGAGCTCCACAATAATGGCCATGGTTTTTGGAATGGAATGTCCAACTCCATAAAGACATACAGTAGTTTGACCAGTTTTGGTGTGGGGGAACTTGAGTGTCCTGCATAGTACCCTGACCTCAACCCTCCTGAACACCTTTGGGATGAATTATAACACCAGTTGTGGGCTGGGTCTTCTCATCCAGCATCAGTACCTGACCTCACAAATGGGCAGATTCTCAAGGACACCCTTGTGGAATGTCTTCCTAGAAGTGTGGAGGATGTGATGGCTACAAAGTGAACAGCTCCCTAATAACAGTCATAGAGGTAAGGGTGCAAATCCATATTAATGGCTGTGATGGGCCATGATTTTGGAATGGGATGCCCGACAAGCTCATGTGTGAGGGGCATAGGAACTCAAGTGGCCTGCACAAAGCCCTGACCCCAACCCTACTGAACACCTTTGGGATTACTTGTAAAACAGGTCACCTGACCTTACAAATGGACACATATTCCCAAAGACACCTTCCGGAATCTTGTGGGAAGCCTTCCCTGAAGAGTGGAGGCTATTACAGCAACTCTTTACTAATGCCCATGGCTTTGGAATGGGATGTCCACCATGCTCATAGAGGTGTGACGGTCAGGTGTCCACAAACACTTGCCCATGTAGAGTATCTGTCAAGCTTCATCTAATGTTCAGAGGCTTCTACTCTGAAATGTTACTTTCTCCTAATGCAAGTCTATCAGTCAGGTGTGAATGACAGAAAACAATATACTTTTTATTACTGAGAATTTATCTTAGCAGCTGTCAATCAAAGAGCCTGATTAACTCAAGTACATTTCCACCTCATCATAAGGTGCTATGCTCTATAGGTAAGTAAGGCCTGCATTTGTATTGGTAACACAACGCAGGAAGAAGGTGATGTTCCAGAGCTCTGACTTGCAGCTGAAGTCACTATTTGCATTATTAGTGTGCCAGGGCTAATACATTTTTTGTGAAAAAAAAAATATTTTGGTCATCTTTCAGTGTCTGTTTTACTCTCATCTGTTGGCTTTGTAGCTTACTTTCTGAAAGGTTTGCTTGAAAGTTTTACAACTGACTCATGCTGAGAAAATTGTTATTTTCTGTTTTAAATGTGATCACTATTGGGATAGAATTTTCTGAATTGCAGCACGGAGATATGTCAAGTCAAGTGTCTAACTGGTAGCCATCATTTCATCTTTACAAAAGGAAGTGCAGAGAGTTTGTCTGGAGAAGAACCGACAAAGGAACCTTCACAATGGAATCACAATGGATTTGTAGTGTCCTTGTCTCTGCTATTGTTGCTCCGATCACACAGGGCCCTCAAAGCATGTGGCTTTCATTTTCAAATCTCTTTTCACAAGAACAGATTTACTTACAGAACACGTCACCTATGTTCTGCTGAGGAAAAAATACCCCGCCAGACCAAAAATCCATCAAAAAGAGGGAGCTTTCCTTTCTTTTAATTAAATGGAAAGTGCAGTGTACTTTCAGTAACTATATACACTATATGGCAAAAGGTGTATGGAAAACCCTCCAAAGGATGGAGTTCAGGTGTTTCCAGGGAAGGGTACTGTTAATGCCACAACATGACATTGCAGACAATTGTGTTCTTCCAACTCTGTGGTCACAGTTTGGAGAAGGTCCTTTTCTGTTTCACCATGACTATGCCTCTAGAGAAAAAACAACTCTGTAAAGGCATGGTCTGATCAGTTTGGGATGGAGGAACTTGAGTGTCGTGCACAGAGCCCTGACCTCAATCCTGCTGAACAGCTTTAGGATAATTTGGAACACCGATGACAGTCCTGGTCTTGTCATCCGCCCATCAGTACCTTACTTCAACTCTACTGAAAATGTTTGGGATGAATTGGAATGCCGATGGTGAGCCAGGTCTTCTCATCAACCATAAGTCCTGCCCTTGGAGGTTCATGATTAAAGAAGTCTACCAATAATGGCAATAGGATCATCCCACTCCAAACAGATACACCATATGGCCCAAAGGATGTGAAGACCCCTTCCAAATGATGGAGTTTAGATGTTTCCAGTGAAGGGTCCTGGTAATACTACATCATACAAAGACATTGTAGACAATTGTACTCCTCCAACCCTGTGGTAACAGCTTGGGGAAGACATTCTTCTGTTCCATCATGATTGTATACAAAGCCAGCTCTATAAAAACATAATTTAACCAGTTTAGCGTGGAGGAACTTGAGTGTTGTGCAAACAAACATGACTTTAACCCAACTGAACACTTTTGGGATGAACTGGAACACAGAGGGTGAGCCAGGTCTTCTCATCCATCTTCAGTTCTGGCCTTTCAGGCTCACAACTTAAAGAACCCTACCAGGAATGGTAACTCTGCATGTAACGCACACATCTTAGAGTCCATTATTGAGTTGAGCATATTTCTATATGGTTTGACCAGTTTGGTGTGGAGGAATTCGAATGTCCTACACAGAACCCTTATCTTAATCCAACTGAACACCATTGGGAAGAATTGGAATGTTGGTTGTACGCCAATGTCCAACTCTGACCTGAAAAAATACATGTTTGCACAGTAAGGATAGTGAGATTTGATGTCCAACAAGCTCATATTAGTGTGATGCTCAGGTGACCACATGTTTTGGCCATATGGTGTACTTGCAGATTGTGGATAGGTTTCTGCAAAATTGAACACTATGAAGTGTACCTGCAGGCATCTTGTAATGCCTTCCCATAAGCACTGCTGGTTTTTTTTTTAACGTTCGCTTTACATATACCAACTGGAACACTAATTGTGAGCCAGGTCTTCTCATCCAACATCAGTACCTGACCTCAACCCTACTGAACATCTCCCTGATGAGTATGAATACAAACTGTGAGCCAGGTCTTCACATCCAACATTAGCACCTGACCTCAATCCTACTGAACATCTCCCTGATGAGTATGAATACCAACTGTGAGCCAGGTATTCTCATCCAACATCAGTACCTGACCTCAACCCTACTGAACATCTCCCTGATGAGTATGAATACCAACTGTGAGCCAGGTCTTCTCATCCAACATCAGTACCTGACCTCAATCCTACTGAACATCTCCCTGATGAGTATGAATACAAACTGTGAGCCAGGTCTTCACATCCAACATTAGTACCTGACCTCACAAATGGGCACAAATTCCCACAGACAACCTCCAAATACTTGTTGAAAGCCTTCCCCGGAAATGGGATAATATAGCCACAAAGAGGGGGCCATTTCCATATTACTACCCTCGTTTTGGAAATGGATAGCCAACCAGCTGATAAACACTAAATGGCTAAGCATTTGTGGACACCTGACCATCACACCTATATGAGCTTGTTGGACATCCCATCCTATCCCAAAACCATGGTCATTAATATGACGTTGGTGCCCTCTTTGTATTCACAAGAGCCTTCACTCTTCTAGGGTGACAATTGTCCCTTTGTTGTGCTTCTACATTGTGGATACCTGACCATCACACCTATATGAGCTTGCTGGACATCTCATCCCCACAACAATGGCCATTAATGTAGCATTGGTCCTCTCTTTGCATTCATACCAACAACCTATCTTCTAGGGTGACAACTATCCCTTAGTTGTGCTCCTACATTGTCATTCTATCCCATGTGCCTTTGGTTCAGACTACAAGTGGCCATGTTGACACATGCTTCAAAACTGCTTTTGATTGGTCAGTCTGTCAACATCTCAGCAGGCTTCCATAAATCTGGCAACTGGTGGGTGGAAATGGAGGAGAAGATTGGAAGAGGTTGAATCCTTGAAGCCTCCACCAGGGGTTCATATGACACCAAAAGAAAGCAACTGAAAGATAGTTGTCACACTACATAACAGGATGAGAAAAAGGGATTTTATGTCAGGATCACCAAGTAGTATTTTATTCAAATCTTCAGATTTAAAAAAAAAGATTAAAATGAACTTTTGTGATGCGTTTAGCGCATATGATTTTATTGATTGGCTTCACATACACACTAGAGGTTAACACCACAATAATCACTTTGAATTTGTTCTCATTCATCTATTCCTTTAGTTCCTTTTAAGATCCTGGTCATCACTATTGTTCCAGCACATCAGTAATTACAAAGTATATCAGGAATCATTGATTCTACATGGAGAATGTTCTATTCAGCCTCTAAACGACTCTTTATTTTGGAATGGCGTTCACAAATCCCTGTTTGGCTTTATCAACATTTTTTGTTTTCCTTTTTTTATTCTGAGTCTTTGAGTTGGATTTCTCTGGAGGCGATCACACAATCAAGTCATTGTTACATGAAAATATAACTAATTTCTGAGCTAAACAGAAGCGAGAGCTGTTCCTGGCAAAGGCTGGAGCCTGATAACAGAAGGGATTTTTTGGCAATTGAGTCAGTAACCTGGCTACACCAACCACGCGTTACCGACCGGAGCAATGACACGGGAAAAGGCTTAGCCAAAGAATTTTGGAGTAGGAGCTATTTGTGCATTGGTATGCTTCTTACTAACAATAATAATAAAGTGTATCAATAGCCAGAACTTTCTTAGGTTTTGAATAGAGAAGGGATAAAACCTTTGTTGAGGTATTTTTGTACCATTGGTACCATGGTATGTACTTTCCCTTTCGAGACACAACAGGAAGTCCCACAAATTGAAGGAAATTCCCAACACAACAAAAAGAAGAAATCTCCTAATATGAAGAAATTCCCTTCTTAGACAACTGTTCCTGGAACAGGTATCCTCTATAGAATACAATTGCAAGAAAAAGTATGTGAACCCCTTGGGATTACGTGGAGTTTTGCATGAATTGGGCATAAAATGTGCTCTGAACGTCATCTAAGTCACAACAATAGAACACAGCCATTTGTACAGGACGACCACGCCTAGGGAGAGCAGCAACAGTGCTAAACTTTCTCCATTTTTAGACAGTCTGTCTTACCGTGGACACATGAACATCAAGGCTTTTGGAGATACTTTTGTAACCCTTTCCAGCTTCATGCAAGTCAACAAATCTTGATCGTAGGTCTTCTGAGAGCTCTTTTCTGCGAGGCATGGGTCACATCAGACAGTGCTTCTTGAAACCAGTAAACCCAAAACAGGAGTGTGTTTTTTAAGGGCAAGACAGCTGTCAGCAACACATCCAATATCATCACACTGATTGGAGTCAAGGTTGGCTCACTCCTGGCTCCAATTAGCTCTGGGAGAAGTCATTAAGCTAGGGCCTCACATACTTTTTCCTCCCTGCACTGTGAATGTTTACATGTTATGTGCAATTAAACCATGGCAACATCTAATGTTTGTGTAGTATTATGTTCAGCAGACTGTGTTCTTCTATTGTTGTGACTTAGATGACGTTCAGAGCACATTTTATGCCCAATTCATGCAAAACTCCACGTAATCCCAAGGAGTTCACATACTTTTTCTTGCAACTGTATGTCCCCTCACTAGGGAAACTTCTCTTTAGAGACATAAGAAGTTAAAGGATGCCCACCAAAATGAAGGAAATTCCCATCTTAGACAACTTTTCCTGGAACTGGTGTCCTCTCTGGAAGATTTCCCATCTTTAGGGAAATTTCTCTTTAAATACATAACAAGAAGTTAGAGGATGTCCACCAAATTAAAGGAAATTCCCATCTTAGACAATTCCTGGAACAGGTGTCCCCATTGGAAGATTTCTCCTCACTAAGGAAATTTCTCCCTTATAGACACAACAAAAAGAAGAAATCTCCCATATGAAAAAAATTCCTGTCTTAGACAACTTTTCCTGGAACATGTGTCTTCTCTGGAAGATTTCCTCTCATTAGGGAAACTTCTCTTTAGAGACATAACAAGAAGTTACAGGATGTCCACCAAAGTGAAGGGTATTTCCATTTTAGGCAATTGTTCCTGGAACAGGTGCCCCCAGTGGATGATTTGCCCTTATTGGGGAAATTTCTCTGTAGAGACACAACAGGAAGTTAGAAGAAATCTCCCAAAGCGAAGGAACTCCCCTCTTAGACAACTGTTCCTGGAACAGGTGTCTTCAATTGAAGATTTCACCTCACTAGGGAAATTTCCCTTTAGAGACACAACAAAAAGAAGAAATCTCCCAATATGAAGAAATTCCCTTCTTAGACAACTGTTCCTGGAACAGGTGTCCTCTCTAGAATATATGCCCTCACTAGGGAAACTTTTCTTCAAAGACATAAGAAGTTAGAGGATGTCCACCAAAGTGAAGGGAATTCCCACCTTAGACAACTGTTAGTGGAACAGTGGAGAATTTTACCTCACTGAGGAAATTTCCTTTCAGAGACATAACAGGAAGTTAGCGGAAGTCTCCCAAAGTGAAGGCAATGCTGATCTTAGACAATTGTTACTGGAACAGGTGTCCCCAGTGGATAATTTGGCCTCACCAGGGAAATTTCTCTTTAGAGACACAACAGGAAGTTAGAAACCTCCCAAAATTAAGGAAATTCCTGTCTTAGACAACGGTTCCTGGAACAGGTGTCCTCTCTGGAAGATTTCCCCTCATTAGGGAATCTTCTCTTTAGAGACATAACAAGAAGATAGAGCATGTCCACCAAAGTGAAGGGAATTTCCATCTTAGACAACTGTTCCTGGAACAGGTACCCCCAGCGGATGATTTGCCCTCACGCAGATGTACAAAGTAGTTGTGATGATATGTATGCTTTTACTAACACGTGTCAACGTTGCAAAATTGTGCTTAGACATTAAGATTTGTTTTACCCTCAGACATGAAGGGGTTAACATAGGATTTCCTCTCATTTTCTGTTTTATCTCTGAAACAGACATGATGGTAAATCTTCCCAATAGGACACAGACAGTAAAATAAATAAATGTTTCCAATCATTCTCTATTCTACTCAAAGCTAAAAATATAAATAATTCAAAGATTTGGCTTTGGACTTTATTATGTCATTGTAAAGAACGATTGTAGGCATCTAACCTCAGGAAACTTGTCTACTAATTCATTTCATATTACAGAAGATTGTTTTAAGCCATTTCCCGATTTCCTAAGAGAGGGTACTGTGACTTGTGCAGAGGCACAGCAACCAATCAGAAGAAACCTTTTGTTAGCCTTGCTTCAGTGAATGGTTGAACGCGGATCTCTGATTGGCTGCAGGACTCTTGATCTTTGCAATACATAATTAGATTATGTCTTTTGTGCTGTGACCAGCGAATATATATTTGCAGATGCACAAGAGCTGTCAATCGTCTCTCTGTGTTGGCTTTCCGGAGCTTTAATAGATTCTGCAGGCACATTTGTGTCAGTAATCACTTTTTGGCGGAGGGGAGGATTTGATTTCACGCAGGGCAATCTGAAGTCCATCTCAAGAGGCTGCTGGCAGCAAAAGAACCCTCTATTCATGGCCGAATCCAATCAACGCATGGTAATGGCCAGAGGAGAAGATGGCAGAAAAGGCAGAAAGATAAACAGACTAAAGAGCTGAAATAGAGACTAAAGAGGGGAGAAAGGGAAAGCCGAGGAGAGATAGAGGGAGAGCCGAGGAGAGATAGAGGGAGAGCCGAGGAGAGATAGAGGGAGAGCCGAGGAGAGAAAGAGGAAGAGCCGAGGAGAGAAAGAGGGTGAGCCAAGGAGAGAAAGAGGAAGAGCCGAGGACAGAAACAGGGAGAACATAGGAGAGAAAGAGGGAGAACATAGGAGAGAAAGAGGGAGAACTGAAGAGAAAAAGAGGGAAAGCAGAGAAGAGACAGATGGAGAGTCGAGGAGAGAAAGATGGAGAGCCGAGGAGAGAAAGAGGGAGAGCCGAAAAGAGAAAGAGGGAGAGCCGAAAAAAAGGAAGAGGGAGAGCCAAAAAAGAAAAAGAGGGAGAGCCAAAAAAGAGAAAGAGGGAGAGCCAAAAAAGAGAAAGAGGGAGAGCCGAGGAGAGAAAGAGGGAGAGCCGAGGAGAGAAAGAGGGTAAGCCGAGGAGAGAAAGAGGGAGAGCCGGGGAGAGAAAGAGGGAGAGCCGGGGAGAGAAAGAGGGAGAGCCGGGGAGAGAAAGAGGGAGAGCCGGGGAGAGAAAGACGGAGAGCCGAGGAGAGAAAGACGGAGAGCCGAGGAGAGAAAGACGGAGAACATAGGAGAGAAAGACGGAGAGCCGAGGAGAGAAAGACGGAGAACATAGGAGAGAAAGCAGGAGAGTTGAGGAGAAAAAGAGAGGGAGCCGAGGAGAGAAAGAGCCGAGGAGAGAAAGAGGGTGAGCCAAAAAAGATAAAGAGGGAGAGCCGAGGACAGAAAGAGGGTAAGCCGAGGAGAGAAAGACGGAGAGCTGAGAAGAGAAAGAGGGTGAGCCGAAAAAGATAAAGAGGGAGAGCCGAGGAGAGAAAGAGGGAGAGCTGAGGAGAGAAAGACGGAGAGCCGAGGAGAGAAAGAGGGAGAACATAGGAGAGAAAGCAGGAGAGTTGAGGAGAAAAAGAGAGGGAGCCGAGGAGAGAAAGAGATGGAGCCAAGGAGAGAGAAAGAGGGAGAGCCGAGGAGAGAAAACGGGAGAGCCAAGGAGATAAAGAGGGGGAGCCGAGGAGAGAAAGAGGGGGAGAGAAAGAGGGGGAGCCAAAAAAAGAGAAAGAGGGAGAGCCAAATAAGAGAAAGAGGGAGAGCCAAAAAAGAGAAAGAGGGTAAGCCGAGCAGAGAAAGAGGGTGAGCCGAGGACAGAAAGAGGGTGAGCCGAGGACAGAAAGAGGGAGAGCCGAGGAGAGAAAGAGGGAGAGCCGAGGAGAGAAAGAGGGAGAGCCGAGGAGAGAAAGACAGAGAGCCGAGGACAGAAAGAGGGAGAACATAGGAGAGAAAGCAGGAGAGTTGAGGAGAAAAAGAGAGGGAGCCGAGGAGAGAAAGAGATGGAGCCGAGGAAAGAAAGAGGGTGAGCCGAAAAAGATAAAGAGGGAGAGCCGAGGAGAGAAAGAGGGAGAGCCGAAAAAGATAAAGAGGGAGAGCCGAAAAAGATAAAGAGGGAGAGCCGAGGAGAGAAAGAGGGTGAGCCGAGGAGAGAAAGAGGGAGAGTCAAGGAGAGAAAGAGGGAGAGCCGAGGAGAGAAAGAGGGAGAACATAGGAGAGAAAGAGGGAGAGCTGAGGAGAGAAAGAGGAAGAGCTGAGGAGAGAAAGAGGAAGAGCTGAGGAGAGAAAGAGGGAGAACATAGGAGAGAAAGAGGGAGAACATAGGAGAGAAAGAGGGAGAACATAGGAGAGAAAGAGGGAGAGCCGAGGAGAGACAAATGGAGAGTCGAGGAGAGAAAGAGGGAGAGCCGAAGAGAGAAAGAGGGAGAGCCGAAAAGAGAAAGAGGGAGAGCCGAAAAGAGAAAGAGGGAGAGCCGAAAAAAAGAAAGAGGGAGAGCCAAAAAAGAGAAAGAGGGAGAGCCGAAAAAGATAAAGAGGGAGAGCCGAGGAGAGAAAGAGGGAGAGCCGAAAAAGATAAAGAGGGAGAGCCGAGGAGAGAAAGAGGTGAGCCGAGGAGAGAAAGAGGGAGAGCCAAGGAGAGAAAGAGGGAGAGCCGAGGAGAGAAAGAGGGAGAACATAGGAGAGAAAGAGGGAGAGCTGAGGAGAGAAAGAGGAAGAGCTGAGGAGAGAAAGAGGAAGAGCTGAGGAGAGAAAGAGGGAGAACATAGGAGAGAAAGAGGGAGAACATAGGAGAGAAAGAGGGAGAACATAGGAGAGAAAGAGGGAGAGCCGAGGAGAGATAAATGGAGAGTCGAGGAGAGAAAGAGGGAGAGCCGAGGAGAGAAAGAGGGAGAGCCAAAGAGAGAAAGAGGGAGAGCCGAAAAGAGAAAGAGGGAGAGCCGAAAAGAGAAAGAGGGAGAGCCAAAAAAGAGAAAGAGGGAGAGCCGAGGAGAGAAAGAGGGAGAGCCGAGGAGAGAAAGAGGGAGAGCCGAGGAAAGAAAGACGGAGAGCCGAGGGGAGAACGACGGAGAGCCGAGGAGAGAACGACGGAGAGCCGAGGAGAGAACGACGGAGAGCAGAGGAAAGAAAGACGGAGAGCCGAGGAGAGAAAGAGGGAGAACATAGGAGAGAAAGCAGGAGAGTTAGGGAGAAAAAGAGAGGGAGCCGAGGAGAGAAAGAGATGGAGCCGAGGAGAGAGAAAGATGGAGCCGAGTAGAGAGAAAGAGATGGAGCCGAGGAGAGAGAAAGAGGGAGAGCCGAGGAGAGAAAAAGGGAAAGCCGAGGAGAGAAAGAGGGAGAACATAGGAGAGAAAGAGGGAGAACATAGGAGAGAAAGAGGGAGAACATAGGAGAGAAAAAGGGAGAACATAGGAGAGAAAGAGGGAGAGCTGAAGAGAAAAAGAGGGAGAGCCGAGGAGAGAAAGAGGGAGAGCCGAGGAGAGAAAGAGGGAGAGCCGAAAAGAGAAAGAGGGAGAGCCGAAAAGAGAAAGAGCGAGAGCCGAAAAGAGAAAGAGGGAGAGCCGAAAAAAGAAAGAGGGAGAGCCGAAAAAAGAAAGAGGGAGAGCCAAAAAAGAGAAAGAGGGAGAGCCGAGGAGAGAAAGAGGGAGAGCCGAGGAGAGAAAGACGGAGAGCCGAGGAGAGAACGACGGAGAGCCGAGGAGAAAAAGATGGAGAGCCGAGGAGAAAAAGACGGAGAGCCGAGGAGAGAAAGACGGAGAGCCGAGGAGAGAAAGAGGGAGAACATAGGAGAGAAAGCAGGAGAGTTAGGGAGAAAAAGAGAGGGAGCCGAGGAGAGAAAGAGATGGAGCCGAGGAGAGAGAAAGAGATGGAGCCGAGGAGAGAGAAAGAGATGGAGCCGAGGAGAGAGAAAGAGGGAGAGCCGAGGAGAGAAAGAGGGAGAACATAGGAGAGAAAGAGGGAGAACATAGGAGAGAAAAAGGGAGAACATAGGAGAGAAAGAGGGAGAGCTGAAGAGAAAAAGAGGGAGAGCCGAGGAGAGAAAGATGAAGAGTCGAGGAGAGAAAGAGGGAGAGCCGAGGAGAGAAAGAGGGAGAGCCGTGGAGAAAAAGAGGGAGAGCCGAGGAGAAAAAGAGGGAGAGCCGAGGAGAAAAAGAGGGAGAGCCGAGGAGAGAAAGATGGAGAGCCGAGGAGAGAAAGAGGGAGAGCCGAGGAGAGAAAGAGGGAGAGCCGAAAAGAGAAAGAGGGAGAGCCGAAAAGAGAAAGAGGGAGAGCCGAAAAAAAGAAAGAGGGAGAGCCAAAAAAGAGAAAGAGGGAGAGCCAAAAAATAGAAAGAGGGAGAGCCAAAAAAGAGAAAGAGGGAGAGCCGAGGAGAGAAAGAGGGAGAGCCGAGGAGAGAAAGAGGGAGAGCCGAGGAGAGAAAGACGGAGAGCCGAGGAGAGAACGACGGAGAGCCGAGGAGAGAACGACGGAGAGCAGAGGAAAGAAAGACGGAGAGCCGAGGAGAGAAAGGGGGAGAACATAGGAGAGAAAGCAGGAGAGTTAGGGAGAAAAAGAGAGGGAGCCGAGGAGAGAAAGAGATGGAGCCGAGGAGAGAGAAAGAGATGGAGCCGAGGAGAGAGAAAGAGATGGAGCCGAGGAGAGAGAAAGAGGGAGAGCCGAGGAGAGAAAGAGGGAAAGCCGAGGAGAGAAAGAGGGAGAACATAGGAGAGAAAGAGGGAGAACATAGGAGAGAAAAAGGGAGAACATAGGAGAGAAAGAGGGAGAGCCGAGGAAAGAAAGAGGGAGAGCCGAGGAGAGAAAGAGGGAGAGCCGAGGAGAGAAAGAGGGAGAGCCGAGGAGAGAAAGGGGGAGAGCCGAGGAGAGAAAGGGGGAGAGCAGAGGAGAGAAAGACGGAGAGCCGAGGAGAGAACGACGGAGAGCAGAGGAAAGAAAGACGGAGAGCCGAGGAGAGAAAGAGGGAGAACATAGGAGAGAAAGCAGGAGAGTTAGGGAGAAAAAGAGAGGGAGCCGAGGAGAGAAAGAGATGGAGCCGAGGAGAGAGAAAGAGATGGAGCCGAGGAGAGAGAAAGAGGGAGAGCCGAGGAGAGAAAGAGGGAGAACATAGGAGAGAAAAAGGGAGAACGTAGGAGAGAAAAAGGGAGAACGTAGGAGAGAAAGAGGGAGAGCTGAAGAGAAAAAGAGGGAGAGCTGAAGAGAAAAAGAGGGAGAGCTGAAGAGAAAAAGAGGGAGAGCCGAGGAGAGAAAAAGAGGGAGAGCCGAGGAGAGAAAGATGGAGAGCCGAGGAGAGAAAGAGGGAGAGCCGAGGAGAGAAAGAGGGAGAGCCGAGGAGAGAAAGAGGGAGAGCCGAGGAGAAAAAGAGGGAGAGCCGAGGAGAAAAAGAGGGAGAGCCGAAGAGAGAAAGAGGGAGAGCCGAAAAGAGAAAGAGGGAGAGCCGAAAAGAGAAAGAGGGAGAGCCGAAAAAAAGAAAGAGGGAGAGCCAAAAAAGAGAAAGAGGGAGAGCCAAAAAAGAGAAAGAGGGAGAGCCGAGGAGAGAAAGAGGGAGAGCCGAGGAGAGAAAGAGGGAGAGCCGAGGAGAGAAAGAGGGAGAGCCGAGGAGAGAAAGAGGGAGAGCCGAAGAAAGAAAGAGGGAGAGCCGAAGAGAGAAAGAGGGAGAGCCGAAGAGAGAAAGAGGGAGAGCCGAAAAGAGAAAGAGGGAGAGCCGAAAAGAGAAAGAGGGAGAGCCGAAAAAAAGAAAGAGGGAGAGCCAAAAAAGAGAAAGAGGGAGAGCCAAAAAAGAGAAAGAGGGAGAGCCGAGGAGAGAAAGAGGGAGAGCCGAGGAGAGAAAGAGGGAGAGCCGAGGAGAGAAAGAGGGAGAGCCGAGGAGAGAAAGACGGAGAGCCGAGGAGAGAAAGACGGAGAGCCGAGGAGAGAACGACGGAGAGCCGAGGAGAGAACGACGGAGAGCAGAGGAAAGAAAGACGGAGAGCCGAGGAGAGAAAGAGGGAGAACATAGGAGAGAAAGCAGGAGAGTTAGGGAGAAAAAGAGAGGGAGCCGAGGAGAGAAAGAGATGGAGCCGAGGAGAGAGAAAGATGGAGCCGAGTAGAGAGAAAGAGATGGAGCCGAGGAGAGAGAAAGAGGGAGAGCCGAGGAGAGAAAGAGGGAAAGCCGAGGAGAGAAAGAGGGAGAACATAGGAGAGAAAGAGGGAGAACATAGGAGAGAAAGCAGGAGAGTTAGGGAGAAAAAGAGAGGGAGCCGAGGAGAGAAAGAGATGGAGCCGAGGAGAGAGAAAGAGATGGAGCCGAGGAGAGAGAAAGAGGGAGAGCCGAGGAGAGAAAGCCGAGGAGAGAAAGAGGGAGAACATAGGAGAGAAAGAGGGAGAACATAGGAGAGAGAAAGGGAGAACATAGGAGAGAAAGAGGGAGAGCCGAGGAAAGAAAGAGGGAGAGCCGAGGAGAGAAAGAGGGAGAGCCGAGGAGAGAAAGAGGGAGAGCCGAGGAGAGAAAGGGGGAGAGCCGAGGAGAGAAAGGGGGAGAGCCGAGGAGAGAACGACGGAGAGCAGAGGAAAGAAAGACGGAGAGCCGAGGAGAGAAAGAGGGAGAGCCAAGGAGAGAACGACGGAGAGCAGAGGAAAGAAAGACGGAGAGCCGAGGAGAGAAAGAGGGAGAACATAGGAGAGAAAGCAGGAGAGTTAGGGAGAAAAAGAGAGGGAGCCGAGGAGAGAAAGAGATGGAGCCGAGGAGAGAGAAAGAGGGAGAGCCGAGGAGAGAAAGAGGGAGAACATAGGAGAGAAAAAGGGAGAACATAGGAGAGAAAAAGGGAGAACGTAGGAGAGAAAGAGGGAGAGCTGAAGAGAAAAAGAGGGAGAGCTGAAGAGAAAAAGAGGGAGAGCCGAGGAGAGAAAGAGGGAGAGCCGAGGAGAGAAAGAGGGAGAGCCGAGGAGAGAAAGAGGGAGAGCCGAGGAGAAAAAGAGGGAGAGCCGAGGAGAAAAAGAGGGAGAGCCGAGGAGAAAAAGAGGGAGAGCCGAGGAGAGAATGATGGAGAGCCGAGGAGAGAAAGAGGGAGAGCCGAGGAGAGAAAGAGGGAGAGCCGAGGAGAGAAAGAGGGAGAGCCGAAGAGAGAAAGAGGGAGAGCCGAAAAGAGAAAGAGGGAGAGCCGAAAAGAGAAAGAGGGAGAGCCAAAAAAGAGAAAGAGGGAGAGCCGAGGAGAGAAAGAGGGAGAGCCGAGGAGAGAAAGAGGGAGAGCCGAGGAGAGAACGACGGAGAGCCGAGGAGAGAACGACGGAGAGCCGAGGAGAGAACGACGGAGAGCCGAGGAGAGAACGACGGAGAGCCGAGGAGAGGGAGGAGAGAGAAAGATGGAGCCGAGTAGAGAGAAAGAGATGGAGCCGAGGAGAGAGAAAGAGGGAGAGCCGAGGAGAGAAAGAGGGAAAGCCGAAGAGAGAAAGAGGGAGAACATAGGAGAGAAAGAGGGAGAACATAGGAGAGAAAGCAGGAGAGTTAGGGAGAAAAAGAGAGGGAGCCGAGGAGAGAAAGATGGAGCCGAGGAGAGAGAAAGAGATGGAGCCGAGGAGAGAGAAAGAGGGAGAGCCGAGGAGAGAAAGAGGGAAAGCCGAGGAGAGAAAGACGGAGAGCTGAGGAGAGAAAGAGGGAGAACATAGGAGAGAAAAAGGGAGAACATAGGAGAGAAAGAGGGAGAGCCGAGGAAAGAAAGAGGGAGAGCCGAGGAGAGAAAGAGGGAGAGCCGAGGAGAGAAAGAGGGAGAGCCGAGGAGAGAAAGGGGGAGAGCCGAGGAGAGAAAGGGGGAGAGCAGAGGAGAGAAAGACGGAGAGCCGAGGAGAGAACGACGGAGAACCGAGGAGAGAACGACGGAGAGCAGAGGAAAGAAAGACGGAGAGCCGAGGAGAGAAAGAGGGAGAACATAGGAGAGAAAGCAGGAGAGTTAGGGAGAAAAAGAGAGGGAGCCGAGGAGAGAAAGAGATGGAGCCGAGGAGAGAGAAAGAGATGGAGCCGAGGAGAGAGAAAGAGGGAGAGCCGAGGAGAGAAAGAGGGAGAACATAGGAGAGAAAGGGAGAACATAGGAGAGAAAAAGTGAGAACGTAGGAGAGAAAGAGGGAGAGCTGAAGAGAAAAAGAGGGAGAGCTGAAGAGAAAAAGAGGGAGAGCCGAGGAGAGAAAAAGAGGGAGAGCCGAGGAGAGAAAGATGGAGAGTCGAGGAGAGAAAGAGGGAGAGCCGAGGAGAGAAAGAGGGAGAGCCGAGGAGAGAAAGAGGGAGAGCCGAGGAGAGAAAGAGGGAGAGCCGAGGAGAAAAAGAGGGAGAGCCGAGGAGAGAAAGAGGGAGAGCCGAGGAGAGAAAGAGGGAGAGCCGAGGAGAGAAAGAGGGAGAGCCGAGGAGAGAAAGAGGGAGAGCCGAAGAGAGAAAGAGGGAGAGCCGAAAAGAGAAAGAGGGAGAGCCGAAAAGAGAAAGAGGGAGAGCCGAAAAAAAGAAAGAGGGAGAGCCAAAAAAGAGAAAGAGGGAGAGCCAAAAAAGAGAAAGAGGGAGAGCCGAGGAGAGAAAGAGGGAGAGCCGAGGAGAGAAAGACGGAGAGCCGAGGAGAGAACGACGGAGAGCCGAGGAGAGAACGACGGAGAGCCGAGGAGAGAACGACGGAGAGCAGAGGAAAGAAAGACGGAGAGCCGAGGAGAGAAAGAGGGAGAACATAGGAGAGAAAGCAGGAGAGTTAGGGAGAAAAAGAGAGGGAGCCGAGGAGAGAAAGAGAGGGAGCCGAGGAGAGAAAGAGATGGAGCCGAGGAGAGAGAAAGATGGAGCCGAGTAGAGAGAAAGAGATGGAGCCGAGGAGAGAGAAAGAGGGAGAGCCGAGGAGAGAAAGAGAGGGAGCCGAGGAGAGAAAGAGAGGGAGCCGAGGAGAGAAAGAGATGGAGCCGAGGAGAGAGAAAGAGATGGAGCCGAGGAGAGAGAAAGAGGGAGAGCCGAGGAGAGAAAGAGGGAGAACATAGGAGAGAAAGAGGAAGAACATAGGAGAGAAAAAGGGAGAATATAGGAGAGAAAGAGGGAGAGCTGAAGAGAAAAAGAGGGAGAGCCGAGGAGAGAAAGATGGAGAGTCGAGGAGAGAAAGAGGGAGAGCCGAGGAGAGAAAGAGGGAGAGCCGAGGAGAGAAAGAGGGAGAGCCGAGGAGAGAAAGAGGGAGAGCCGAGGAGAGAAAGAGGGAGAGCCGAGGAGAAAAAGAGGGAGAGCCGAGGAAAGAAAGAGGGAGAGCCAAAAAAGAGAAAGAGGGAGAGCCAAAAAAGAGAAAGAGGGAGAGCCAAAAAAGAGAAAGAGGGAGAGCCAAAAAAGAGAAAGAGGGAGAGCCGAGGAGAGAAAGAGGGAGAGCCGAGGAGAGAAAGAGGGAGAGCCGAGGAGAGAAAGATGGAAAGTCGAGGACAAAGATGGAAAGCCAAGGACAAAGATGGAGAGCCGAGGACAGAGATAGAGAGCTGAGGACAGAGATGGAGAGCCGAGGACAGAGAAGGAGAGCCGTGGACAGAGAAGGAGAGCCACGGAGAGAAAGAGAGTGAGCCTAGGAGAGAGGAGAGCAGAGGAAAGAGAAGGAGAGTCAAAGAGAGAAATAGGGAGAGCCGAGGAGCGAGAGGGAGAGCAGAGGAAAGAAAAGAGGAGAGAAAGGGAGAGCCGAGAGGAGAGAAAGCGCACACGCATGAGAGACACAAGGAGAAAAAGAGGTTGAGCCAAAGAGAGTGAAAGGGAGCTGGGGAAAGAAAGTGGTAGAGCCAAAAGAGAGGAAAATGGAGCATGAAGGACAGAAAGTGTGTGGAAGAGAAAGGAGAATCAATGACAAAAAGAGGGCACGCTGAAGACAGAAAGAGGGAGAGCTGAGGAGAAAAAAAGGGAAAAATTATAGGAGAGAGAAGAGGGGAGAGGAGAGTGAGAGGGCAGAGGTGAGGATAGGAAAGAAATGTAAGATGAAAGGAGAGTGAAAGAGAATTAAAAAAAAGGATAGAGGAGGAAAAGAGAGGAGGGGGAAAGAAATGTGGAAAAATGGAAGATGAGGAGAGAAGACAGACAGAAAAAAAAACAGAAATGAGAGTCATAATGATGATTGACAGGTGAAATAGAGGAATTCCAGAACCACAATAACAATTCATGGAAGAGAAGAGTAATAAACAGGTGGGTAGAATGATGGAGATATCTCCAGGACCTGACGCACAATTAGCCATATACAATACACACCACAATTTATTCTGTGCGTAGCAGACTCAGGATATGCACCGCAAATGGATCTGTTCCAGTTTTGCTCCCTGAATTCTAGGAATAGTGCAGAGGTTCTGTATATTGTACAGTACAATATCTATATATATATTGTGACAGTGTGGCGATCTGTCACCCTGGATTCTCAACAAGGCAGGTTGAGGGGCTCCAGGGTAAAGGTTTGATATGGAGGAAAGTGGCTTTTCACGTTCCTCCTTTGTTTGTAAGGTCCATTTTGGGAGCTGGAGCCTGGAGATTTCGAAGCGATTTGGGAGGGATGAAATCTCCAATCCTGGGACCAGGTTTTGGAAATGGCCAGGAGACTGATTGCACAGGTGTGTGCGGGCCTTTTCAGAGAGTCAGGATCAGGGTTCTGGGCTCCACCCCGGCAGATAGGAGTCAGGAGGACTCTACCTAGGAGAGGTGGAAGCCAAAAGCAGCAAGGGGGCTGCTAGAGACTAGCTGTGTGCTAGTGGCCATAATTCTTGAAGAAGTCTGCAGGAGACAGACATCAAGCTGAGTGTAAGCCAGGAGGCTGAATCATTGTTTTGTTTGATGGTGGATACCCCTATGTGGGAAACTTCTGTTTTGAACTTTTGTTTAAATAAAAGTGGGCTAAAAAGGCCCTGAAAAGAAAGCGAGTAGCTGTGTGCGTTTAAAAGCTCTACCACTTTGAAGCGAGTTCCCACATATAGTGGAGGATGCGGGCAGAATTGGAGATCCCAGCGATTGAAGTAAGTTCATCAGTTATATGAACTGTGTTTGGTGCATAAGTCTGCACTATCTGTGTGTGCAGGTGAGGAGAACCTGCTAGAGGAAAGGACTTTGCCTTAAAGAGACAGTGTTCCATGGTGTTGCTGAACTGTGTAACACACTGCTGTGTGCATGACTGCAAAGATGGGGCGGTCAAAACAGAAAAAGGAGGCAATGTTTGCTGAAGCGAGAGATAGAGCCCTGTGGCTAGGGGGTTATATACCGCATGCCCCAGCCAAGCCGGGAAATGTAGATGTGGGTGAGTCTGCTGTGGACTGGTGCAAGCTGCACCTGGCCGCATTGAACCAACCTAAAGAGGAAAGCAAGCCAACCTTCAGTGCAAGGAGAGAGCTGCAGGATGTCCGTATAGCGTATGTACTCTCTCAGCCATTTCCCCACAGGTATAAAAGCACACTCCCTCACCATCCCACTCAGGCATCAACAGCAGGGCTCTCACTTTACTTTCCATTCATCGTGCATCAGCATCAGAGGTTGGTCATCAGCTCTGAGGAAAGGGATTCGTCCCCGAAACGCGTCAGCCATTTGACCGCACTGACAGTGAGAACACCTTGCCTGCCGTTGTGGCCATTGTCATTTTTCTATGCTTTTTAGATACATGCTTCGTCTGTGAGTATGTTTTTATGATTTAATTCCTACAATAAACCTTGGATAATGCACTAGGTGTGTGCGCCACCTGTTTTTCTCTCTATGCAGGATGTCCGTACCTGGGAGAGGGGTGTTTTTGCCCCTGGCAACGCTGCTGCAGTTAAACCAGTAGCTGTTGTGAAAAATGTGAATGTGTCACGGCTTGAGAGTTGGTCCAGCAGAGAGAAGCCCATGCTATGTACAAGGAGAGGGGCTGACCAGAGGCCAGGACCAAGAGTGAAGGCCCATAGCAACACAGAGGAGGCCAGTCGGGCTGTCTGTGTATGGGGGGATATGTCATACAAGGATCATGGCAAGTGGCATCAAGAGGAGCCAATACAGCGTGTTGGAAAGAGCCAGCAAAGTTCTGCTTGGAGAGTGCAATCTCCTATGGCGACTGGAGAAAAAGTAGTGCCTGGAAGGAGGAGCTGCATTGAAGATGTGGCTCAGTGTCCCAACAAAGATAAGTGTGGAAATGTACCCTGCCTGGAATGTGGTCAGTGGGGTCATGGGATCTTTTCCTGTCCCAGACTCTGGAATACCGCTGATACTGGGCAAATGTCTACAACATCAAGCCCAGATTCTTGTTTGAAAATGTTGGCGGCCGCCTCTGGCAACAGGGAGGAAGTTCCTGTTGGGCCTGCAGGGGGTGCCAGAGAGTCCATGGAGCCTATGGGGGCATCTGTTACTTCACCTTGGGGCAAGGGAAAAGTTGCCAAGGAAAGTACAGTTGAGGATGCGTTTATGAGACAACGCACTCAAATGAAGATGGTGACACCTACTACTGTGGTGGGTAAGACTGTGTGTGATAAAACCATGGCTGGGACTGTCATGTTGAGAAGGACTGGTTATGAGACTGTCCATTCTGATGTAGGGGTGACCCCAGTTAGTTGGGCCACTGAATGTGCTTTTGAGAGTGACTTTTCCCTGTGCAGTGCCTTGTACAGTGGGAGTTAGGGGTTAAAGTAAAGCCTGTGCATGGTTCTCAAAAAGCAACTGATGTCACTAATGTGTGCCAGTCACAGGTTGGTAGTGGGATAGTACAGCCCACAAGAGGTACAAATGCTGATGATGTTGTTGTGAAATGTACTGCTGTTGGGAAAACCCTGAGCTCTTGCAGTGCAAAAGCTGTAATTAAAGATGGGTCATTTCCCGTAGCAACTGGTGGTAAGACAGCACAGGTGTCCTTAGACATCTCCAGGGGTCTCCGTGTATTGGAGCCGGAGGTTGCCCAGGACAACTGCGATGTCACTCTGGTGGAGCAGAGTGGAACTGCACCTTGTCATAGGAGTGTGTTGGTGCCGTCTAATAATACTGAAAGTGGTCAGGTGAACAGCGGGTTAATGCAGCCTGGCAAAAATGCAAATGTGTGTGTAATTCAGGAAGCACCACCAGAGCAAAGTGGTGGATGTGAGGTATTGCAACCTGCAGTTGGAAAACAGGTGTTACCCAAGTCTGACGTGATCCAGAGTGATTTGTGCAATGGATCTGCAACTAAGCCCGTCTATTCTTATGTGTCTCCTTGGGCAGATGGATCGGTGCTGAGGAGCACTGGTGAATTGCGCACATATACAATGGATTGGGATAGTTGGGGTAAAAGGCTAATCTCGTTGATAGATGAGGTTTTTATGCAAAAAAATAAGGTGGACACTGTTTCTGCTGTGCCAGCAGGAGGGTCTATAGAACAGTCTATAGATAAGGGTGTGCATACAGCAGAGACTTTGTCTGTGACCCACAAACATGATGTTGGCATGGAGTGTCAAAATGATGTTGTCACTGGGAGTGATCAGGGGCAGCTTGTGGATGCTGAGTCTGAGATGTTGAGAGTGTGCCCAGCACATGGCAGCGCTCTGGTGGAGCACCAGGCTGTGGTTATCTCCAGCTTGGAGGAGGTTCCTTTAAAAATTTCAACTTCTCAAGTCTCAGCAGGTGAGTCTCTCAGCGTTCCCAGTGCCCTAAATATGGTCAGGAAGGTCTTAAGTTTAGAGTCAAGTGGTTGGGTTGTAACCAAAGTATTAAAGGAGATGCTTGAACTTTGGAATGTACAACCAATGTATACTGGGGTGTCTCCTCCACAGTCAGATGGTCTGGTACTGCGGAGTACCACTAGGTGGAGCACCAAATGGCTGGCTGTACATATCAAACGGGAACAAGAAAGTGGTTTATTTCTGAATTTGTTGATGGTGTTAAAAGTGGTATCAGAGTATGCTGCTGGACTACCTGTAAATGTGATAGATGAGAAATGTTTTGGGGAAATGAAAAATGAGTCAAAGCTTTCACCTCCTAACAGCCAGGTGGGAAGCATTTCTGCTGCTATGGTCCAGGATGGTGCTGGTCAGTTGTCAGTGAAGGGTGTGTTTACTGCACCATTGGACAAACCCCATGAGATGGAAGGGCCAAGCATGGACCAGAGAACAGCAGAGATCCTGACCAGGGCTCAAACGGATGTGTATAAAGAAATCCGGGTCATTGGGCCAAAAAGAGATTTATGTAGCAGGTCTGATAAGACACCTGAAATACAGGGAGAAATGGTATGTGAAAACTGGCAAAATAGATCAAAAGAGAGCTCATCTGTACTGGGTTTGGATACAGATCCAAGTGGTGTAGGAAAAGTTAAAATGGTTGGACAGCCACCTGCAGAGTGCATGACGCCAGGTGAAATGGCATTTTGTGAGGTTCACGTGGGTGATGGCTGCCCTATGGTGTGTGTGCCCTCTACAGACACTGCCCTAACAAATGCTGGAAAAGATATTGAAAGGTGTAATATTGACTGGAATATAACCGTTCATGGTAAACTGCATGCTGTGGTAATGAGTCATGCAGGTTTGATAGCTAGAGGTACAAGAAATCAGGGGGGTGATCCTGGTACAAATACAGTAGAAATAGTTCCCCTACAGCCTTGGGACAGTAATACTGAGAGGGGTATTAGGAAACCTGAGCACCTGAAGCAAAGGGGCAGAAAGGTCGGTAGACAGGCCAGGGGGACCCTGTTAGGATTTCAAGAGAGAAAGTGTTTATGGAAGTGCACCCGGAAAAAGAGTAGGCAAGGTCTGATTAGAGCCCATAGCAGAGTGACAATGGGGCTTGGGGAGAGACACCAAAGGAGTCATTGGGTAGAGTTCCCCTTTAGGAAAGGTAAGGTCAGACCAGATTGGACCCCTGTAAGTGAGAGCTGGCACAGAGGTGCTAGAAGATATAAGTTGTGTGTTCTGCCCCCTACGGGATCAAAACAAAGGGGGGGGGATATGTGACAGTGTGGCGATCTGTCACCCTGGATTCTCAACAAGGCAGGTTGAGGGGCTCCAGGGTAAAGGTTTGATATGGAGGAAAGTGGCTTTTCACGTTCCTCTTTTGTTTGTAAGGTCCATTTTGGGAGCTGGAGCCTGGAGATTTCGAAGCGATTTGGGAGGGATGAAATCTCCAATCCTGGGACCAGGTTTTGGAAATGGCCAGGAGACTGATTGCACAGGTGTGTGCGGGCCTTTTCAGAGAGTCAGGATCAGGGTTCTGGGCTCCACCCCGGCAGATAGGAGTCAGGAGGACTCTACCTAGGAGAGGTGGAAGCCAAAAGCAGCAAGGGGGCTGCTAGAGACTAGCTGTGTGCTAGTGGCCATAATTCTTGAAGAAGTCTGCAGGAGACAGACATCAAGCTGAGTGTAAGCCAGGAGGCTGAATCATTGTTTTGTTTGATGGTGGATACCCCTATGTGGGAAACTTCTGTTTTGAACTTTTGTTTAAATAAAAGTGGGCTAAAAAGGCCCTGAAAAGAAAGCGAGTAGCTGTGTGCGTTTAAAAGCTCTACCACTTTGAAGCGAGTTCCCACAATATATATATATATATATAAAGTGCAGCAGCTGTACCCCTAAATAGCAACTCCAGCAATAACAAAGTAAATTCTATTTTCATGTATGGCCAAAGCCTGGCTGTAACATCGAATGTTTTTATCCAGCTTCCAATGTCGATGTCATATAAATACTTTAGCTGAAACAATAGGACTATATTGGCAGTGTGGGAAACTTATTATGTGGTCACAGTTCTACTCTGTGCCTGAAACACCTAATGCCTATCCTACCTCAAGTACCAGGAACAAGAGACTGTCAAGGCTTCATGAAAGAACATCACATACCCCCATCAGGAGGTGGGCAGAAAGAACATCATATACCCCCCATCAGGAGGTGGGCACAAAGAACATCATATACCCCCCATCAGGAGGTGGGCACAAAGAACATCATATACCCCCCATCAGGAGGTGGGCAGAGACAGAAGGTTATGCAATCCAGAACTCTAATTTCATCTTCCATTCAAGTCAATGACCACTATGAGCTTAATTTTCATATATACACACACAGTACAAATGGATTGTGTTTTTTAAAGATACAAGTATTTCCTTGATGGATGATGTAGGCCACAGCCATGGCAATGTCCAACTGGATATTTGTCCAGTGACCACGCAATTGGGGGGTTCAGCAATGAAGGGACAACTGAATTGCCTTGTGTTCAAGGTTTCCTGCCCAGCCTGCCAGGCTGGCATCTATAGAGAGAACTTTCCACTCATTTGGGGGAAAGGGTTTCCATGTCTCTAGCGCCTAGTTGGAAATCCTTCACATCAAGAAGAGTCTAGCCTTGCAGGTCAGAAGCATGGGGATTGTCCAAGATCCCACACTCTGCTAGAATGTTGGGTCCCAATGGTTTTGAGTGAAACAGGGCATATGGCACTGCTTCGGAGGAGGCTACCATCAACCCAAGACCCTCATGCAAGCACAAACTGAGGGTTGGCTTTGGCACTGAAGTTTCAGGAAATGACAGAAGATGGACAAAAGTTTGTTGCTGGGAAGAAGCATCCTAGCCAGAGCCATATCAAATGTCAGACCCAGGTACTCTGGGAGTTGGCTCCAGCCATGACTTTCAAAAGTTGGGGAACCAAGCAAAGTTCTGTAATGTCTGCCAGACTTTGTTCAACAGGAATAGGGAAGCCTGAACTTGTAGCAGAAGATCGTTCAGGTAACCCACAAAATGTATCACCTGGGAAATGAGCAAAGCTAAGATGGGGTGAGCACCTTGGTGAAAACATGGTGGGCCATGGACAAGCAAAGGGAAGGATAACAATTTGGCAACGTTGATCGCCCACCGTAAAACACATACAGTCAGGTCCATAAATATTGGGACATCGATACAATTCTAACATTTTTGGCTCTATACACCACCACAATGGATTTGAAATGAAACAAACAAGATGTGCTTTAACTGCAGACTGTCAGCTTTAATTTGAGGGTATTTACAGCCAAATCAGGTGAACGGTATAGGAATTACAACAGTTTGCATATGTGCCTCCCACTTGTTAAGGGACCAAAAGTAATGGGACAGAATAATAATCATAAATCAAACTTTCACTTTTTAATACTTGGTTGCAAATCCTTTGCAGTCAATTACAGCCTGAAGTCTGGAATGCATAGACATCACCATACGCTGGGTTTCATCCCTGGTGATGCTCTGCCAGGCCTCTACTGCAACTGTCTTCAGTTCCTGCTTGTTCTTGGGGCATTTTCCCTTCAGTTTTGTCTTCAGCAAGTGAAATGCTCAATCGGATTCAGGTCAGGTGATTGACTTGGCCATTGCATAACATTCCACTTCTTTCCCTTAAAAAACTCTTTGGTTGCTTTTGCAGTCTGCTTTGGGTCATTGTCCATCTGCACTGTGAAGCGGCGTCCAATGAGTTGTGAAGCATTTGGCTGAATATGAGCAGATAATATTCCCGAAACACTTCAGAATTCATCCTGCTGCTTTTGTCAGCAGTCACATCATCAATAAATACAAGAGAAGCAGTTCCATTGGCAGCCATACATGCCCACGCCATGACACTACCACCACCATGATCACTGATGAGGTGGTATGCTTAGGACCATGAGCAGTTCCTTCTCCATACTCTTCTCTTCCCATCACTCTGGTACAAGTTGATCTTGGTCTCATCTGTCCATAGGATGTTGTTCCAGAACTGTGAAGGCTTTTTTACATGTCGTTTGGCAAACTCTAATCTGGCCTTCCTGTTTTTGAGGCTCACCAATGGTTTACATCTTGTGGTGAACCCTCTGTATTCACTCTGGTGAAGTCTTCTCTTGATTGGTGACTTTGACACACATACACCTACCTCCTGGAGAGTGTTCTTGATCTGGCCAACTGTTGTGAAGGGTGTTTTCTTCACCAGGGAAAGAATTCTTCGCTCATCCACCACAGTTGTTTTCCGTGGTCTTCCGGGTCTTTTGGTGTTACTGAGCTCACCGGTGTGTTCCTTCTTTTTAAGAATGTTCCAAACAATTGTTTTGGCCACGCCTAATGTTTTTGCTATCTCTCTGATGGGTTTGTTTTGTTTTTTCAGCCTAATGATGGCTTGCTTCACTGATAGTGACTGCTCTTTGGATCTCATCTTGAGAGTTGACAGCAACAGATTCCAAATGCATATAGCACACTTGAAATGAACTCTGGACCTTTTATCTGCTCATTGTAATAGGGATAATGAGGGAATAACACACACCTGGCCATGGAACAGCTGAGAAGCCAATTGTCCCATTACTTTTGATCCCTTAACAAGTGGGAGGCACATATGCAAACTGTTGTAATTCCTACACCGTTCACCTGATTTGGATGTAAATACCCTCAAATTAAAGCTGACAGTCTGGAGTTAAAGCACATCTTGTTCTTTTCATTTCAAATTCATTTTGGTGGTGTATAGAGGCACAAATGTTAGAATTGTGTTGATGTCCCAATATTTATGGACCTGACTGTACATCATCGATGAAGGAAAGATGGGAATGTTCGCATCCAGGGAAGTAAGCATCCAGGATATTTGCTGGGTTGAACCCCACTTCCCTCCAGGAGGAGGGATACAGAGATCAAAATGGCCAATTCCATGTAGAATATTTGAATCTGTATGAACATGTTACGTGTCTTCAGATCCAGAATAGGTTGAATGGATCCAACTGGCTTGGAAACTGTGAACAAGTTTGAGTAGAACACGTTTGTTACAGTATGTCTTATCACTAGTCTTGTTCCTTCGGTATGGTGGGATGTGTGACATTGTCCGTGGGGACATTGTACAATGGAATTTTTAACTAAAAATGTTTTGTGGTCATGACTTGTCATAATAAAGTACAAATTATTTTACTGATATGTGTTTATTTATTCTATGCCATCTTCTCCCCTTGCCTATTTCCTTTCCCATTCTTGAGTTAAGTTTGAGTAGAAACCTTAAAAATGCTCCTCACTTGGAACTGGTTTTGCTTGTGTTGGAGACTGGATCCGTCATTAGTTGTAGGTGGATGGTTGTGTGGCAAGTAGGGAGGAATTCTTCCAGCAGGTTGTGACCAGTATTAGATAATGGTGATGGAACCTCTTGGGACTAGGGCTGCTGCCTTTTGGGTACGGCCTCATGGTCGTCTCCACATGTAGACTTGGAAAATTAGGAAGAAGCACCCATTGTCCAAAAAGAATGTGAATTTGAAGATAGGTTCAAAGGTGTTATTGAAAGTATTGACAAGTACATCAAGCCAAAGCAATTAGGGGAAAGGACTCTCCCTTTTTTGGAACTGTTGCTGCAGCTATTAAAAGGTAAACATTCCAAAGCTGGCTATATATTTGTGAGGCATCAGAGAACTGACTGACAGAATGACAGCTGTGGTTGTAGGTACAACATTGATCTCAATATCCAGCTTGGGAATTTTCCCCATGTAATAGCAAGCAGCAACAGCCCTAAAGAAGGGGGAGTCATTTCCCCTGAAACGCACCGGTTTGACATACTTGTCAATACTTTTCAATAAACACCTTGAAAGCCACATTCTTTCGGACATCGGGAGCTCCTTCCTTGCTACTTTTCCAAGTCACTTGGAGTGGAGACAACAACCTTATGTGAAATGAACCAATGAAAAGCATCAAGACCCGCCTGTCTTTGTGGGGAGAGTGTCGAATTTGAGAGCTAGAAGCTGGGAGGAGGCAGAGCCCGAAATCACCAGTTTGTAGACCCTGGAAATTAGGCTCGGAACCAGAGATCTGAAATCACCTAGGATCAGAAAGCTGAAAGATGTCCCCCTCTCTGACAGTGGGGGGCACCCCTTCATTGGGAAGAAGGCTATGAGCCAGCCTAGCCTTGCTCAGGGGCCATGTCTTCCTTTGGAAGGTTGTTCCAGACTTAAGGCTCCACCCATGGGGCCTCCAGCTTCAAACCCACTCTGACAGTGAGGGGCAGCCCTTCATTGGGAAGAAGGCTATGAGCCAACCTACCCTTGCTCAGGGGCCATGTCTCCCGATGCAAGGTTGTTCCAGACTTAAGGCTCCACCCATGGGGCCTCCAGCTTCAAACCCACTCTGACAGTGGGGGGCACCCCTTCATTGGGAAGAAGGCTATGAGCCAACCTAGCCTTGCTCAGGGGCCATGTCTTCCGATGCAAGGTTGTTCCAGACTTAAGGCTCCACCCATGGGGCCTCCAGCTTCAAACAGAAGTCTGGAACAACCTTCCAACGGAAGACATGGCCCCTGAGCCAGGCTAGGTTTGCTCATAGCCTTCTTCCCAATGAAGGGGTGCTCCAACTGTCAGAGTGGGTTTGAAGCTGGAGGCCCCATGGGTGGAGCCTGCTCAGGTCCCTCCCGCAGCTCCGTTCTCTGCCCAGGCTATGTACAGTCCCATGATGATGTCACTGTCACTTTTACAAGGTAATATTTGGGTTTGTAGACAGTTAGTGCACACAAGTGAATTTACATCCTTTGTGGCTCTTGAGGAATATATTTAAATTACACTTTTTGTGCCCGGAGTTCCTCTTTAAAGCTACTGTAGACTTCCTTTTTTTTTCTCGGTGTATTATCAGTCTGGCTCACTAACACACAAAGAGCAAATTTCCATACATAATTTAAGTGCCCCCCCCCACCCCCTTCTGAATATCTTAGCAACTGACTTGGCTGCAGAAGATTCCTGATGAGCCTTCCGCTGTCGCAGTTAATTTGGGCCGCCCGCCTCCTTGCCCTGTCCCTTTTGGTGATAAGGAAAATTCAAACTTGTAGCGGAGGCAGCCATCGGAATCAATACTCATCAGGGTTCTTAATTTGCAGCTAGTGAGTTCGATCGCAGCCGAGGATCCTGGGAGAGGAGGCGAAAAATTCTGGTTAACCAGCATGGTGAGCTAAGCCCAACTCCACTCCCGAAACCCGCTAATGTGTTCATCCAGCTAATGCCAACACATTCGCAGCCGCAGAGCATCGTTCCGATCAGAGGAGGGAAACCACCGGCAGAGTCGCCAATAAATGTCCACAGACTCAAACTCTCTGCAGCAAACCAACCCTAAATCAGTATTAAACCCCAAAACAAAAAGGTAATCTTTGGCAGCCACCAATTCTTAGATGTGGTGGCTGCATTCGTTTTTTTTTCCCCTTCTGTTTCCACCTGGTGATTTGGACAGTACTACACCTGGTGTATTAGAGCGCCCCCACTCTGGATGAAGGAGCACCTTTGAACAGCAGCATTGTCAGTCTGGGGGGGAATGTTGGACTAGCATATTTACAGTGGGGATCTAAAGTTTGGGCACCCCAGCTAAACATTTATATTAATGTGCATAAAGAAGCCAAGGAAAGATGGAAAAATCTCCAAAAGGCATCAAATTACAGATTAGACATTCTTATAATATGTCAACAAAAGTTAGATTTTATTTCCATCATTTACACTTTCAAAATAACAGAAAACAAAAAAATGGCGTCTGCAAAAGTTTGGGCGCCCTGCAGAATTTATAGCATGCACTGCCCCCTTTGCCAAGCTGAGACCTGCCAGTGTCATGGACTGTTCTCAATCATCGTCTGGGAAGACCAGGTGATGTCAATCTCAAAGGTTTTAAATGCCCAGACTCATCTGACCTTGCCCCAACAATCAGCACCATGGCTTCTTCTAAGCAGTTGTCTAGAAAACTGAAACTGAAAATAGTTGACGCTCACAAAGCTGGAGAAGGCTATAAGAAGATAGCAAAGCGTTTTCAGATGTCAATATCCTCTGTTCGGAATGTAATTAAGAAATGGCAGTCATCAGGAACAGTGGAAGTTAAAGCAAGATCTGGAAGACCAAGAAAAATATCAGACAGAACAGCTCGCAGGATTGTGAGAAAAACAATTCAAAACCCACGTTTGCCTGCACGATCCCTCCAGAAAGATCTGGCAGACACTGGAGTTGTGGTACACTATTCCACTATAAAGAGATACTTGTACAAATATGGTCTTCATGGAAGAGTCATCAGAAGAAAACCTCTTCTACGTCCTCACCACAAAAATCATCGTTTGAACTTTGCAAATGAACATATAGACAAGCCTGATGCATTTTGGAAACAAGTTCTGTGGACCGATGAGGTTAAAATTGAACTTTTTGGCCGGAATGAGCAAAGGTACGTTTGGAGAAGAAGGGGCACAGAATTGAATGAAAAGAACCTCTGTCCAACTGTTAAGCATGGGGTTGGATCAATGCTGCTTTGGGGTTGTGTTGCAGCCAGGATCTCTTGTTTGTTGTATTGTTGGGTCAGTAGCCAGACCTGAACCTTGTAGCTCTCCCCATTGTGTCTTTTCCCCTATGCTAGCATTGTGTCCGCAGTAGCACTTGCGTTGGCAGGGCAGAGTAGGACTGGCCATAGAGGGATTACTTTGACGCAGTTGGCCAGCTTAAACATGTATTGCAATATGTGTGAACCAAATATCCCTATTTGTTGCATAGTTTGCTTGAAAGGGTATATACCAGTGTGCAGAGGGTCCTTCAGAATTTCTAGAGTTAATGTGGTTACACCCCTTTAGCACCTGATGGATAAATGCATGCACTAGCTGTATGGATTTGAGCACAGGGATCTCTTGTTTGTTGTGTTGCAGCCAGTGGCACAGGGAACATCTCACGAGTAGAAGGAAAAATGGATTCAATAAAATTTCAGCACATTTTGGATGGTAACTTGATGCCGTCTGTGAAAAAAGCTGAAGTTAAAGAGAGGATGGCTTCTACAAATGGATAATGATCCTAAACACACCTCGAAATCCACGGGGGATTACATCAAGAGGCGTAAACTGAAGGTTTTGCCATGGCCTTCACAATCTCCTGACCTCAACATCATTGAAAATCTATGGATAGACCTTAAAAGAGCCGTGCGTGACAGACAGCCCAGAAATGTCAAAGAACTGGAAGACTTTTGTAAGGAAGAATGGGCAAAGATACCTCAAACAAGAATTGAAAGACTCTTGGCTGGCTACAAAAAGCGTTTACAAGCTGTGATACTTGCCAAAGGGGGCAGTACAAGATATTAACTCTGCAGGGGGCCCAAACTTTTGCAGACGCCATTTTTATGTTTTCTGTTATTTTGAAAGTGTAAATGATGGAAATAAAATCTAACTTTTGTTGACATATTATAAGAATGTCTAATCTGTAATTTGATGCCTTTTGGAGATTTTTCCATCTTTCCTTGGCTTCTTTATGCACATTAATACAAATTTTTAGCTGGGGTGCCCAAACTTTCCATCCTCACTGTAGATACACTAACAAACTGAAGCCAAACTCCAAATCACACTTTATAAATCAGTTGCAATAAACAGTTTTTTTTTTTCTTTCTGGATTAAAGTTTTTTTATGACGTATTAAAAACTGTTTATTGTAAGCACCCCTGACAGCTGCAGGGTGTGGAAATTTTGGAAAAAACTACTAAATCCGTTCCCCAATCTACTTGTCCCTCATGACAATCTACTTGTCCTAATAAAAAAAAAATGTTTTAACCAAAACCATATTTAACCTCTTGGCGCCGACCGCACGCAAATGTGTGGCCTCCCGGCCTTGACGCCAAGCGGCCGCATATTTGCGTGCAATTAAGAATAACATATGTGCTGAGAGCGCACACCCTGCAAGCTCCCAGCACACATGTCCGGTACTCATGGAAAAGTCCCAATCTCCTCTTTCAATCAGGACCTTTCCCGATCATGTGACCACCGTGACGGCGAATCACGGCAGTCACATGACCGTAAAACCCCTCCCCGCCTCCCGGCTTCTGAAACCTTTAAAGGGCCAGAAGGAGCCAGCGCCAAGGGGTTAAATCTGCTTTAACCTCTTCACGCTGGCTGAACGCAAATGTACGGTTTCCCGGGGTCTGGGCCTTGACGCCGAGCGGCCGCACATTTGCGTGTAATTAAGAAAAACATATGCGCTGAGAGCGCTCCCTGCACACGTCCGGTACTCACGGAAAGGTCCCGATCTCCTCTTTCGATCGGAACCTTTCCCGATCATGTGACCACCGTGACGGCGAATCATGGTGGTCACATGACCCTAGAACCCCGCCCCGCCTCCTGAAACCCTTAAAGGGCCGGGAAGCGCCGGCGCCAAGGGGTTAAATCTGCTTTAAGTAATGTTAGGGCTTTTAAAAACAAAAAAGGGGCTATATGGCGACTGAAACGTTTAATATTTTGAACACTGCGCTGTTTATCTCCTCCCCCGTCTGTCTCCAGAACAGCACCCGGGGACTAGCAGGGAGGAGAGAGGCCTTGCAGTATAATGAGCACCGATTGGCTGCTCGTCAGGAAAGGGGAGTGTCCAGCTTATCCTTTATCCCTTTCGCTGCCATTTTTGCATTTTTTTTTTTGCACGTTTAAAAAATCATTTTCCAACTGAATAAACTGATTGTGAATGGAGGAGAGAATCTTGTGACTGATCAGTCTTCCTCCATTCACGTGTTACAGGCAGTGCAATCAGTGAAAGAACTTTTGTTACTGAAGGACAAGACAGGAAGGGGCGTCTTCCCATCAGATCATCTTAAGTGCAGCTGAGCCTGGAGGCCTAAAGCTATTAACCCCCACAGTGCCGGAAGTTCAGAATCAGGAAGAGGACAGGGCAGCCCTGCAAAGAAGATTACCTCAGAATCCATCAAACTGCGTATTGAGGGACATGATTCATTACAGGTACTATTTGATACAGGAAAAGGACAATTGGACATCTCCATTCCTTAAACAGATTGTCAAGGTCCTACCTTTTCCCTGAGGTTATGTTACTCCATGTGCTGGCGTCCATCTTGGATTCTGCTGTGCATGGTGGGAATCCTTTTATGCCTTCAGGTCTCTGAGGTCCATCCCCCAGAGGGGTGTGGCTGAGTACATATAAGCCTGTGATCCGCACATGCTCTTTGCACTTGTGTCTTTGTCTTCCTACAGCTCTGTGTATACGTTCGTGACTCTTCTGGTATTTGACTCGGCTTGTGACCTGACCATTCTCTGTGTTTTCCTTCGATCTGACCTTCCGTTGCTGAACCCGGCCCATGACCTGTTATTCTCTGTCTACTGTTCTGTACCGTTTTGTCCCGTTGATGTCGACCCGGCTTGCCTGACTACGCTATTGTCATTCTCACCAGCTACACGCCATTGGCGGTGGCCATTACCGCAGCCGGGGTGTCTCGGGGGCCGCGACCTGGTTCCTGGCTGCGTCAAGTCCATCCCCACCATCAGGGGCCCTGGTGAAGGGCAGCCTGGGACTTAGACTCCGCTCCCTGAGGGACTTTGGTCTGTTGGTGGTGGTTGTCGTCAGCCAGTGCGTTACCCTGCCACTAGGCCTACCTGTCCGTTCCACAGCCCTGCCCTGACACAGATGAAGTGACTGTGAAGAACCCATTGTTCAGAATTTTTCGGCTGGCCTATCAGGGAAACCGAAAGCCAATTGATGAGGGACACCAAAGTTGCGTGCACTGCCCTTGTCTTGCATGGGCCATGCTAGTCACCCCCGGCAGTGAAGGAGTTAAGCAGCATCCCGAGATGTGAAGAGGCGTTTGGATCGTGGATATGGTTAGCGCAGTCTGACTCACAGCTTGCGCCCCTCTCGGCTGGCAATACCAATACCCCATCTCTTGCACAGATCCGTTCTTCCAAATTATGAGAAAATTCCCAAGCATGAAATCAGCCCTCGGATCTTGCTTTGGGGAAATTTATTTTGCATCGTTAGATCTGTGCGAAGAGCGGAGACTCACTAAAACAAGCCTGAGGGTGATGAAGAGGGAGCTTGGCGATGCCGCGGGGAGGCAGGAATGCAAAGAGAAGCTGGAGATGGCTGGAATTGGCTGTTTTATATGATGCTTTAGTTTGAAATTTTGCTGCCCTGGGCAAAAGTACAGAATGACGTCTTCCCATGCAGCTCCACCCTCCTTCCCCTCTGACCATGTTATAGAACAGCAGCAAGATTTAAAGGATCATTCCACATGTCAATGATGTTACTAGCTAGGAGCACAGGTTGGTAAGCTGAATCATCCACTGCTTGAAACCAGGGCAGCTGTTAAAAACCACGGGACCCTATACAGCCAACTGAACAGCCCCCCCCCCCGAAAAAAACCCCCCAGTTTACTATGCTTTAGTTATGAATGAACACAGTGAGTGATCGGTACTGATCACCTGTGTTCATTCAGGAAAGCTGAATCATCCACTGCTTGAAACCAGGGCAGCTGTTAAAAACCACGGGACCCTATACAGCCAACTGAACAGCCCCCCCCCCCCAAAAAAAAAAACCCCCCCAGTTTACTATGCTTTAGTTATGAATGAACACAGTGAGTGATCGGTACTGATCACCTGTGTTCATTCAGGAAAGCAAGGGGCTGGTAAATGTGACATATTTATCCCCATTCTCCATCCTGAAGGAACCTGTGCTTGCAGGTGCCAGTGGGAAAGAAAGGAGAGAAGCAGGCAGCACTGCGGGGGGTGGGGGCAGTAAGGGGAAACATATGATGCACAGTGTTGGGGTGATGGGAGCGACGGGGAAAATTACTGCAACTGATCCCCTGTATGGCTCTCTCTGCAGCAGCTGAAAGCCAGCGGGAGAGAGTGGAGAAGAAGCCAGCTTTCAACTGATGCAGAGAGAGCCGTACTAGGGATCTGTTCCAGTGCCCCCCCCCTCCACTGTGCCGATCACCGTTCCTTCTCACATCTGATTCACCCAGTTGCCTGTGCCCCCCACAGGAGGACTGGTGTCACCCCCTTATCCACAGCCCTGCTTGCAACACTAAAATGAAACATACTAGAAGACCAAAATTTTGTGGACACCTAACAACAACCTATATGAGCTTATTGGTCATTCCATTCCAAAACCATGACCATAACATGGAGTTCTTACCCTCCCCCCAAAACTATATTTATGGAGTTTCCACCCTTCTCGCAAGACCTTTACCATAGAGTTCCCACTCTCCCCCAAGGCTATTAACATTGAGTTTCCACCCTCCCCTAATAACCATTAACATATAGCTCCCAATCTCCCTCCATGGCCATAAATATGAACTTCCCACCCTTTCCCCAAGGCCATTAGCATGGAGTTCCCACCCTACCCCTATGGCCATTACCATGAAGTTCCAACCCTTTTCCCCATAGCCATTAACATGGATTTTCCACCCATCTCCCAAGATCATTACCATGGAGTTCCTACTCTCCCCCCATGGCTATTAATATGGAGTTCTCACCCTCCCCTCATGACCATTAACATATAGTTTCCACTCTTCCCCAATGGCCGTTAATATGGAGTTCCTACCCTTCATGCATAACCATTATCATGGATTTCCCATCCTTCCCTTATTATCATTAACATATAGTTCCGAATCACCCTCCATGGCCACTAATATGAAGTTGCCACCCTTAACCGAAGTCCATTACCATAGAGTTCCACCCCACCCCTATGGCCAATACCATGGAGTTTTCACCCTCTCCCTATGGCCAATATAATGGAGTTTCCACCCTCCTCCCATGGTCAATATGATGGGGTTCCCACTCCCCCCAAGGGCTAATACCATGGATTTTACCCTTCCCCCCCGAAGGCCAATACCATGGAGTTCCACCCTCCCCCCAAGGCCAATACCACGGAGTTACCATCCTTCCCCCCCTCCCCCCCAAGGAAAATACCACAGAGTTCCCATCCTCCCCTCACGGTCATTGATATGGAGTTCCCACCTTCTCTCCATGGCCATTAATATTGATTTGCCTGCTTTGGGGCTATAACATTCTCCATTCTTCTTGGAAGGCTTTCCAAAAAAAATTGGAGGGTGTCTGTAGGAATTTGTGTCCATTTGTAAGGTCAGGTACTGATGTTGGATGATAAGTCCTTGCTCATTATAGGCAATCCAATTCATTCCAAAGGTGTTCAGTAGGGTTGAGGTCAGGGTACTGTGCAGGACACTCACGTTTCTCCACACAAAACTGGTTAATTTACGTCTCTATGGAGCTGGCTTTGTACACAGGGCACAATCACGCTGGAACAGAAAAGTGTGTTCACCAAACTGCTATCACAAGGTTGGATGAGCACAATTGTCTACAATGTCTTTGTATGCTGTTGTATTAACATTACCTTTCACTGGATACACCTGAACTCAATAATCTGTAGGGGAGGCCACATACATTGGGCCATATAGTGAATCCGTTTGGAGTGGGATGACCTTTTCTTGGACTCGCAGATGTGTGCTTTACATGCAGGGTTATCAATAATGGTGGAGTCTTTTATTCACAAGCCTGTTAGGACAGGACTAATGTTGAAGAAGAAGACCTGGCTTGTAATTAGTGTTCCAGTTCACCTCAAAGATGTTCAGTAGGTTTGAGGTCAGGGCTATGCGTAGGAAAATCGAAGTTCCTCCACACAAACTGGTCAAACCATGTCTTTATGGAGCTGGCTTTGTACACAGGGGCTTAGCCTGGAACAGAAAATGGTCTTCACCAAACAGTTACCATGAAGCTGGAAGAGCACAATTGTCTACAATGTCTTTTTATGACATATGAGGGGCATTCAAATCAAACCGGGACTTTTGAGTTTATATAATAAAAGACCAAATTTCAAGGAGTGGAAACTGCATTTATTATTTTTCAACATACTCCTGTAACGGAACCGGACCCAGTCTGTGCTTGGGTATTTCCGTTATAATACCGCTTCCCCGTCCGAACACCGTCCACGGACACCACCGCTGACCATACAAGACTAGACAAGACCAGTCTTGAAATAAATCAGGAAATAGACTACTTTATTTTAACACAGATACAAGATATATACATTCAGGGAACAATTCCCCCCTCCCTGCATAATGACGCAGGGCGGGGCAAACCACATCTAGCAACAAGAGACACATCAGCAGACACCCCCACCAAGCCAATACACAAACACATACATCCCATAATAGTTTGCTCCCAAGCAAGACACACAATAGAACAATGGGATACAACCACATGGCATTAAACAATGACCAACCCCCCCCCCCCAATATTAGGACATTTCACCCTGTACCCCTAACAGGCACAGGGTGACTTACACATAATAGGGATATGGGGAGCTGAGGCAGGGGTCTCCCCACCCCTCCACAGTGAGCTGTGTTCCATGGGCCCCCCCACCCAAAGTGATTCCCGTCACAACTCCCCTCTACATTTATACTCTTATCCCAGAGTTTAACCAATGCCTAGAATGCTACAGCATAGAAAGATTTGTCAGTGTGCCTGAACCATCCTAGGACAGCTTGCTTCCATTCATCATCACTGCTGAAATACTGACCTCTATGGAATTCTTTTAGGGGTCCAAACAGGTGAAAATTATTTGTACGAGGTCGGGGCTGTAAGCTGGATGAGGCAATACTTCCCAGCCGAGTTGCTGTAATGTGCATGTAGTGCGGTGAGCACTATGAGCTTTTCCATTGTTCTAGAGACACAGGACGCCCTTAGTGAGAAAACCAGGCCTGCCCTTCCCTGTCAAGACGCTCCTTCAACGCAGTGTAGACATCAACTCTTCTGTGCTGGTCAAAAGCAAAAAAAGTTGCCTTGGTACCCAGCGTGCACTAACTTTTTGAAAATGCAAAGGTTCGTGAATGAGTGTGTTTACCGTTCCCACAGAAAGATTAAGTCTTTTGTACAATTTCACGACAAGTTATGTCCAGGATCAGGCGTTCCATGCACTGAATGTTCACAGGAATGACTGCTGTGGGCTGAGAACCAGCATGGGATTGTCACTAACGGACGGACGACCATCTTTGAAACGTTTACACCATTGAAATGTCTTACTGCGGCTGAGCATCTCATCACCGTACTGTGCTTGAAGTCTTCTGTAGATATCCACAGGTTTTACACCTTTGCTACCACAAGCTGTTCCATGGACACACTAACACTTTTGTCTGCCATCTTGGTTAGCGGTCTCTGGACTGGCCCGTGGCATGTGTGCCGCCTAATAATAGGACACACTTGCCACTTACTACTATGAGTAGCACCACTACGCTAGCATCCTTTTTATACCTGTTAAATTAAAAATCCCAGTTTGATATGAACACCCCTCAGAGTATCAATACCCTTCACTGTAGACACCTGAACTCCATCACTGGAGGGGTTTCACATATTTTGTACCATATAATGTATCAGTTGGGAGTGGGATGACCCTTTCTTGGACTCTTAGATGGGTGCTCTACATGCAGAGTTACCATTGTTGGTAACGTTTTTTAGTCATGAGCTTGTAAGGGCAGGACTGATGTTGGATGAGAAGAACTGGGCCACAATCAGCATTGAAGGTGTTCAGTGGGGTTGAGGTCAGGGCTCTGTACAGGACACTTGAGTTTCTGCACCCATCACACCTTTATGAGCTTGTTGCACATCCCCTTCCTTAACCATGGTCATTAATATAGAGTCTCCCCATTTGTGGCTATAACATCCTCCACTCTTCTGTGAAGACTTTCCACAATATTTTGTAGGGTGCTCACCATCAGTGTTCCAATGCATTCCGAAGGTGTTCAGTAGGGTTGAGGTCAGGGCTCTGTGCAGGACACTTGAGTTCCTCAACACCAAACTGGTCAAACATGTCTTTATGTCAGACCATGTCTACACAGGGTTACAGTCATGGTGGAACACAAAAGGGCCTTCAGACTGTTACCACAAGGTTGGAAGAGCACAATTGTCTACAGTCTCTTTGTATGATGGAGTATTAACAGTACCCTGCACTGGAGACACCTGAACTCCATCATTTGGAGGGGTATCCACAAATGTTTGGTCATATATAGTGTACAACAGGTTAAACATCCCTTTCCAAGGTCATGGAGTTGGTCTCCTTCGTGGTTATAGCATCCTTCACTCTTCTGGATAGACTTTCCACAAGATGTTGGAGGGTGTCTGTGGCAATTTGTGTCCATTTGTGAGGTCAGGTGCTGATGTTGGATGAGAAAATATGGCTCACACGTTGGATCTCACACTGGGCGCCAGAAAAAAAAAAAAGAAACAAAAGTCCTGGCTCACAATTTGCATTCCAATTCACCCCAAGGGTGTGCTTTCAGCAGGGTTGAGGTCAAGGCTCTGTGCAGGACACTTGAGTTCCTCAACACCAAACTGGTCAAACATATCTTTATGTCAGACCATGTCTACACAGGGTTACAGTCATGGTGGAACACAAAAGGGCCTTCAGACTGTTACCACAAGGTTGGAAGAGCACAATTGTCTACAGTCTCTTTGTATGATGGAGTTTTAACAGTACCCTTCACTGGAGACACCTGAACTCCATCATTTGGAGGGGTGTCCACAAATGTTTGGTCATATATAGTGTACAACAGGTTAAACATCCCTTTCCAAGGTCATGGAGTTGGTCTCCTTCGTGGTTATAGCATCCTTCACTCTTCTGGGAAGACTTTCCACAAGATGTTAGAGGGTGTCTGTGGGAATTTGAGTCCATTTGTGAGGTCAGGTGCTGATGTTGGCTGAGAAGACCTGGCTCACACGTTGGATCTCACACTGGGCGGCAGAAAGAAAACAAAAACAAAAGACCTGGCTCACAATTGGCATTCCAATTCACCCCAAGGGTGTGCTTTCAGCAGGGTCGAGGTCAAGGCTCTGTGTAGGATACTTGATTTCCTCCACAACAACAGACAAGTCATCTACAGTATAAGTGACCTAAGCTGCAGAGAATCTTGTCACGTCAAAGAAAACGGCTTACAGCTAAACCAAGATGTCAGCCTTGCTTGCTCCTTTTTATCTTGTTCTAAACCTCCATGTATCTTAAAAAAAAAAAAAAAAAAGTCAAGTGGGTCAACTGGCAGTGGCTAACAGTGGTCCGTCCATTTAGCACAAGATTCCACTTCAGACAGTAATTTTCTGTTTGGTAATTCATCTCTTTTACAGAAGAACACATGGGGACAGCACCACCAAGAAGGTCACGATGGGGCTTTGTGTTCCACCTCGCAACGGCTGTATTGTTCTCCAGGACTTGGAAGCCCTACACCAGGGATGCTCAACCTTCTGAAGAGCGAGGGCCACTTACTGTAAGTGATTTGGTAAATCTCCGTCTATCGGCATCGCCAGTGGTCTCATCAGGGGGGCGAAGGGTTAAGGAGCTGCGACAACGCCGCGCATGATACGTGAAGCAACATGTCATTACTCACAGGAGCATCATTAATTACAGTGTCAGGGCTCCCACTTATCTGATAATTAAAAGTCTGCATTACATATTTAATCCCTCCAATCCCCGAGGTGTTCGGCGCGCTCAGCACGGGGGAGGGGGGGGGAGCAGATGGAGAAGGAGAAGAAAGGCGCGGATCGCAGAGGAGAAGGAGGAAAGTCGGGTGGGCGAGCCGGCGATCGGCGTGCGTTTGGGGAAGAAGAGATGTGCGCAGCTGGGGGTGCGAGGATGCAAATCCGCGTTTGTCTTATCGGGGCGAAGTGGTGACAGATCAGCGACTGGCGGGGAGCCGGACTGCGCCGAGCCGTCAAACGCTTTCAAGTGTATTTAGATGTAATGCAGCGGCTCTGATCCGACTTCATTCAATGTCTATCGGACTAGAACAGGATTTTTGTTTTTTTATCCCCTTATCCCTCCTTCACATGGGGGGTGGAAAAATCAGCTAAAATTCTCCTGAGCTCCACGTTGTCACAGCCAAAAGTCGTATCGGTTCCCACGGACACCAATGATGGGGCACTATTCCTCCCACTGACACCAATGATGGGGCACAATTCCTCCCACGGACACCAATGATGGGGCACTATTCCTCCCACGGACACCAATGATGGGGCACTATTCCTCCCACTGACACCAATGATGGGGCACAATTCCTCCCACGGACACCAATGATGGGGCACTATTCCTCCCACTGACACCAATGATGGGGCACTATTCCTCCCACTGACACCAATGATGGGGCACTATTCCTCCCACTGACACCAATGATGGGACACTATTCCTCCCACTGACACCAATGATGGGGCACTATTCCTCCCACTGACACCAAAGATGGGACACTATTCCTCCCACTGACACCAACGATGGGGCACTATTCCTCCCACTGACACCAACGACGGGGCACTATTCCTTCCACTGACACCAATGATGGGGCACTATTCCTCCCACTGACACCAATGATGGGGAACTATTCCTCCCTCTGACACAAAAGATGGGACACTATTCCTCCCTCTGACACCAAAGATGGGACACTATTCCTCCCACTGACACCAACGATGGGGCACTATTCCCCCCACTGACACCAATGATGGGGCACTATTCCTTCCACTGACACCAATGATGGGGCACTATTCCTCCCACTGACACCAATGATGGGGCACTATTCCTCCCTCTGACACAAAAGATGGGACACTATTCCTCCCTCTGACACCAAAGATGGGACACTATTCCTCCCACTGACACCAATGATGGAGCACTATTCCTCCCTCTGACACAAAAGATGGGACACTATTCCTCCCTCTGACACCAAAGATGGGACACTATTCCTCCCACTGACACCAATGATGGGGTATTATTCCTCCTACTGACACCAAAGATGGGGCACTACTCCTCCCACTGACACCAATGATGGGGCACAATTCCTCCCACTGACACCAACGACGGGGCACTATTTTTCTATCCAGGATAAGATGCAATGCTGTTAGAAATCAGCCTACAGCTGCAGTTTCAGTTTTTTTTCTATTTGTTATGTAAGGCAACCCTGGGAAATGCAAAACTCGCCATAACAAATTGCAGCCGTGACGGCTCTCCGGTCAGCTCTGACGCCTGCACCTCCCTGCTGGGTCGATGCCCCGACAACACAAGTCAGGATACAGAGGAATGATGGGCTTGGTGGGTCAGACAGAGCCGGCTGGGAACCTTTCCCGGGAAGGTAATGCTATTCTGAGCCACTCTCGGCACTGTAATCTATATGGTAATCTCCGGCGTGTCACTCGGCTGGTAAATAAATAAAAACAACAACAAACTCCGATCCCAGAGTGAGCCGAGTGTGGAGCGGGGGGGTTTAAATTCGGCCAAATACAATGAGTCTTGTGCGCCACTGGCAGCCATGGCCAAGCCCCCACCGGCCAAGCAGGCAAAGCACACCTGCTGAACGGGTAAACTGGAGCTGGACGCCAACGGGCAGCCAATGGGCAGCCTGCCCGCCTTTATCAACTGCTCTGACAAAGAGCTAAGTGTTCAGTCGGCACGCGGCCATGAAAAGACAGATTGGAGCAGCTGGTTGTAGGAGGCAGACGCAGCATCTTATAGGAATTTCACATTCCAGGAAATGTCCTTCGCCTGGCTACCGTGCGGACCTAAAGACTTGAATGGTTTTTGACCAAGAGTTTGTTATGGCGAGTTTGCATTTCCCAGGGATGCCTTACAGAACAAATAGAAAAAAACTGAAACTGCAACTGTAGGCTGACTTTTAACAGCATTTGCAGAGGGAGGAAAAATGCCTCATCATTGGTGTCAGTGGGAGGAATGGCTCCCCATCATTGGAGTCAGTGAGGGTAATAGTGCCCCATCATTGGTGTCAGTGGGATGAATAGTGCCCCATCATTGGTGTCAGTGGGAGGAATAGTGCCCCACCATTGGTGTCAGTGGGAGGAATGGCTCCCCATCATTGGAGTCAGTGAGGGTAATAGTGCCCCATCATTGGTGTCAGTGGGATGAATAGTGCCCCATCATTGGTGTCAGTGGGAGGAATAGTGCCCCACCATTGGTGTCAGTGGGAGGAATAGTGCCCCATCATTGGTATCAGTGGGAGGAATAGTGCCCCATCATTGGTGTCAGTGGGAGGAATAGTGCCCCATCATTGGTGACAGTGGGAGGAATAGTGCCCCATCATTGGTGTCAGTGGGAGGAATGTTGCCTTATCATTGGTGTCAGTGGGAGGAATAGTGTCCCATCATTGGTGACAGTGGGAGGAATAGTGCCCCATCATTGGTGTCAGTGAGAGGAATAGTGCCCCATCCTTGGTGTCAGTGGGAGGAATAGTCCCCCATCATTGGTGTCAGTGGGAGGAATAGTGCCCCATCATTGGTGTCAGTGGGAGGAATAGTGCCCCATCATTGGTGTCAGTGGGAGGAATAGTCCCCCATCATTGGTGTCAGTGGGAGGAATAGTGCCCCATCATTGGTGTCAGTGGCAGGAATAGTGCCCCATCATTGGTGTCAGTGGGAGGAATAGTGCCCCATCATTGGTGTCAGTGGGAGGAATAGTCCCCCATCATTGGTATCAGTGGGAGGAATGGTGCCTCATCATTGGTGTCAGTGGGAGGAATGGTGCCTCATCATTGGTGTCAGTGGGAGGAATGTTGCCTCATCATTGGTGTCAGTGGGAGGAATAGTGCCCCATCATTGGTGTCAGTGGGAGGAATAGTGTCCCATCATTGGTGACAGTGGGAGGAATAGAGGGAAGTAATGAATGCAGAGACATCCAGGTGAAGGGCTTTAGGAGATGGTCAGCATTGGGTCCAGTGGATCCTTTTTTTGGTCCCCTATCATGCCTTATTCTTTGCAGTAGAGCACATGTGTCAAACACAAGGCCTGTGGGGCGAATCCGGCCCGCCAGACCATTTCATATGGCCCCTGCGCGCCTCTACTGCAGCTGCGGCACCCCACTCATCCCCGCCCCCACCTTGTCTCAGCAATCTGCAGCTGAGAGGACAGAACTCCCCCTCCAGATGCAGCTATTCACTAATATTTAGGCCATGTACAGTTTTTTGCCCCTTTTAGCCATCAGTGCATCCAGAACTGCTGCTGTAGAGCAGATTTATCCACAATTTACAGAGCCAGCATTACCAACTTGCATACAGCGCTTTCGTGCTTCTTAACTCCCATCAGTGCGAGATATAACTTTACTGGCTGTACGGTGTACGGTACAGGTGTCGAACACAAGGCCCACGGGCCAAACGCAGTCCACCAGGCCCTTTCATGTGGCCCTTGCACTTCTACTGCAACTGCAGCACCCCCTCATCTCTGCCCCCATCATGTCTAAGCAGTAGAGAGGAGGGCAGAACTCCTCCTCCAGATCCTGTGCTTCTCTATGCAGCCACACAGAGGCTCATTTTTGCCCGCCCCCCTCCCACTTACCATCTCAGGAGTTGGTAAGAGAGGAGGACAAAATTCCTCCTACAGATCCTGTACCTCTCTGTGCAGCCACAGCACCCCCTCCTCTTAGCCTCCCTCGGTCTCAGCATTCAGAAGACTCTGGCAGCTGACTCCAGCCCTCTTGTAGACTCTGCACTTTCTGCTTCCCAGTTCCGCCACCAGCTTCTTCCCAGCAGCACCACAAGGTAAGGGGTGTGGACTGTGATATAAGGAAGGGTGGGGTGGCTCAACTTCTGATGGTGGGGGGGGGCTCTTGACATCTGATACAAGGAGGGTGGGGTGCTCTGAAGATCTAGTCTTACAGATACAACCATTCCTTTGAGGGCAAAGGAAGTTTGACACCCCTGCAGTAGAGGATCTGGGTGTGGCATTCTGCCAATGGCTGAAGAACTCAATTGGCAGGGGACAGAGGGGCTTCCAGTAGGAGACATTTAGTGGGGATATACAATTTAGGAAATACTTAGGCCTCCCCTCTGCAACACCCAAAACCACAAATGAGCAACACCTTCCAACCCAAGCCCAACCACAAACTGAGCCACAGTTTCAAAACTGCATTTGCAGGGATTACAGCCACTTGCAGACTGCTCAAAATATTAGCAAAGTAAAAGACTCTTCAGGTGAGCCTCCACTTCGAAGTCTAAAGGGGGATTCTGAAGACTTGTGTGAACAGGAAAGTAAGCATTAAAAATAACAGCAGTACTTATAGGAAGGCACCACAAGATGCCAGCAGGTACCCTTCATTATGTTCAGATCTTTTTCTGTGCAGCCTGAGATCTCCCGAAACCTATCTACAACCTGCAAGTACTCTATGTGGCCCAAACATGTGGTCACTTGAGCAGCACACGCTAGCTTGTTGGACATCCATTCTCACTACCCTTACTGTGCAAGCATGGTTTTTCAAGGCATTCAGCAAGGTGGAGGTCAGGGCTCTGTGCAGGACACTCAAGTTCCTCCACAGCAAACTGGTCAAACCATGTCTTTATGGAGCTGGATCCACTTTTCTTCGATGGCTTCCTACAAAATTAAATTAAGCCAAAGGAACATTTATGAGGTCAGGTACTGATGTTGGATGAGAAGACTTGGCTCACCATCAGCATTCCAATGTATCCCAAAGGCATTCATTAGGGTTGAGGTCAGGGCTCTGTGCAGGACACTCGAGTTCCTCCACACCAGACTGGTCAAACCATGTCTTTATGGAGCTGACTTTGAACACAGGGGCACAATCATGCTGGAACAGAAAAGGGTCTTCACCAAACTGTTACCACAAGCTTTGAAGAGCACAATTGTCTGCAATGTCTTTGTATGATAGAGTATTAACAGTACCCTGAACACCTGAACCCAGTCATTTGGTGGAGTGTCCATATCCCTTGGGCCATATAGTACAGTTGTGACCAAAATTATTCAACCCCCAATGCTGTAAAGGGGTTTAGGGACTATAGTGTACATTTGGAATTGTATTCAGAATCAAATCCTACAAGGACGTTGTAACTACCCAAATGCAACTAAAATGACATCAATTGTTTATGTAATACAGTAGTAAATGGTTCTTATGTGGTTTCTTCATTGCCACAATTATTCAACCCCTTAAAGACTACCACTCTGAAGAACAGAGGTTCATACAGGTGCTTTCCATCAGGTATTGAAAACACCTGTGGATGTCACCGAGCAGCAATCAAGCATAATAAGCACCAATTAGGCAGCTTTAAAATGACTGTGATACTCAGCTCCTTCTAGACATTTACTGGTGTGGTTACAAACATGGTGAAGGCAAGAGAATGGTCCAGGAAGACAAGAGAAGAGGTGATTTCTCTTCACAGGAAGGGCAATGGCTATAAGAAGATTGCAAAGATGTTAAACATACCAAGAGACACCTTAGGAAGCATCATTCGCAAATTCAAGGCAAAGGGCACTGTTGAAACGCTACCTGGTCGTGGCAGAAAGAAGATGCTGACTTCGACTGCTGTGCGCTACCTGAAGCGTAGAGTGGAGAGAAGTCCCCGTGTGACTGCTGAGGAACTGAGAAAAGATTTGTCAGATGTGGGTACAGAAGTTTCAGCCCAGACAATAAGACGCACACTGCGTAATGAAGGCCTCCGTGCCAGAACTCCCAGGCGTACCCCCTTGCTGTCTCCAAAGAATAAGAAGAGTCGACTGCAGTATGCCAAAAGCCATGTGGACAAACCACAAAAGTTGTGGGATAGTGTTCTGTGGACTGATGAAACAAAATTAGAACTGTTTGGGCCCATGGATCAACGCTATGTTTGGAGGAGGAAGAACAAGGCCTATGATGAAAAGAACACCTTGCCTACTGTGAAGCATGGTGGAGGGTCAATCATGCTTTGGGGCTGTTTTGCTTCTGCAGGTACAGGGAAGCTTCAGCGTGTGCAAGGTACCATGAATTCTCTTCAGTACCAGGAGATATTGGATGGAAACGTGATGCAGTCCGTCACACACCTGAGGCTTGGGAGACGTTGGACCTTTCAACAGGACAATGATCCCAAGCATACCTCCAAGTCCACTAGAGCATGGTTGCAGAGGAAAGGCTGGAACATTTTGGAGTGGCCATCGCAGTCACCAGACTTAAATCCGATTGAGAACCTCTGGTGGGACTTAAAGAAAGCAGTTGCAGTGCGCAAGCCTAAGAATGTGACTGAACTGGAGGCCTTTGCCCATGAAGAATGGGCGAAGATACCCGTAGATCGCTGCAAGACACTTGTGTCAAGCTATGCTTCACGTTTAAAAGCTGTTATAACTGTAAAAGGATGCTGTACTAAGTACTAAGATTGAATGTCACTTGGGGGTTGAATAAAACTGATAATGCTGTGAGCACAGAAAAGACATTTGTGGTTATTTCATTATAACTGTTATGTTATATTTGTCTGACCTACAAGTGCCTCTTTAATGTAAATGTAAGCAAGATGACTGAATGATCAAAAGCAATGTCAAACTGGCCAAAACACTCAATTTCAGTGGGGGTTGAATAATTTTGGTCACAACTGTATATCCGTTTGGCGTGGGATGATCCTATTACCATTAATGGTGAAGTTATTTAATCACAAACCTCCAAGAACAGGACTTATTTTGGATGAGAAGACCATCAGAATTTCAATTCATATCAAAGGTGTTCAGTAGGGCTGAGGTCAGAGCTCTGTGCGGGACATTCAAGTTCCTCTACACTAAACTGGCCAAACCATGAAGCTGGATTTGTAACAAAGGGGTAAATCAGTGTGGGGATAAGGTTCTTTCACCCCCTTCCATGAGCTGTGAACTACTTCGCCAGGATAGGTTGCAGGTCCTGCTCTTTTTGCGCTTTCCTCATGCCGCCTCCTAAGCCTACCCCTTGGCCTGCCCCAAGGCACAGTCCTGCTGGAACAAAAAAGGGTCTTCCTCAAAACGGTTACCACAAGTTTGGAAGAGCACAATTGTCTAAATTGTCTTTGTAAGATGTAGGACCTTTAACTGGGGCCACCTAAACTCTATTGTCTGGAGGGGTGTCCACATACGTGACATACATAGTAGAGAATATGATGGTCAGGTGTCCACAAAGCGTATGTGCTTCAACATCGGTCATACTTTTGGCGCTCTTCTGACTACCCAATAGCGGCTCTACTGGTTGTTGAGTATCGGGAAAATCTATACATGTTTAAACGAAGTTCTGAAACAAACACCCAACTGTAAATGAGTTATTTCATTAATTGTCACAAACCCTTCTGTGCCCCAACAGGCAGAACTTTCCTAGTGTGATATAAAGCTTTCAGTAACCAGAGGTTTCATATACAGACTCTTTGGTGAACCGTTTCTTCACATAGGTGATGATGATTGCAGATGACCAGACATGACTTCTTACCTGGAATGTTGTGTATGGTGATGGCCAAGATGAGAAGCATGATCCGTCTCCAGCTGCTCCCATCTTTGTTGGTGGATTCTCGAGCACTTAGCAGCGACAGGCCATCTCCCGGCGAAGAATGGGCCCCCCGTTTCCTCTGGTAAACGTCACCATTCTCAATCTTATCTAAAGATGAAAAAACACCATAGCAATGGAGTGAGAACACTGGATTCCAACACTACAGAACTTTGACGTCAGCATGCAGTCATTCAAACCTTCCAGATCTCTATACACATCCAGTGACAGTTACAAAACAGTTACATTTACTAAACAAGGCTCCTCTCCTGGACTGAAATTGCTAATTCTGCTTTCGCCGCACACTGTGAGATTCTTACAATCCGAATTAGAAGCTGCAGCAAGTCAGATAGAGCTCCGCCTCATTTCCTGCCTGGTGGACGTCCAGCATCATCTATCAACAACCAGCACTATTCACTTATATTGCTGGTATTTCTTTCGATGGGTAATGTTCATCATGATTGATGCTGTACCAAATCCAAAGAGCCTGGAGCAGTGTCCAGCCCCCCCCACAAGCATTTTGTTTAAACAATCCCTTGACTATTAGCCTTCAAAATTAGCAAAATTGATTTGGCAAACTTGGTTTGGCTCAGATTTAAATGTTTAATAAAGGACTTGTCCAAAACTTGTGTCTGAATATTTACAACTGATGTTTTTGTGAATGAGTAGGGGTACTATGTGCCCCTTATTCATGTAGGCATGGGGGGAGCAGATATCTATCTTAAAAGGGACTTCCAGATTCCAGTAAGTCCTCCCTTGACCCCCCCCCCCACAACCATTGGACCAGGGTTGTGGGTGGGAGGCCCTTGTCCTCATCATCACAGAGCCCAGGTGGCCTGGTATGACTCAGAAGGCCTGGTATGGTTCAGGAGGTGTCCTCACCCCTCCTTCCAGACCTGCTAGTCTGGTATGGACTTGAGGGGGGACCCACACACCAATTTTAATTTTGTTTTAGGTCCCCCCTAAGATCTGTACCAGATCCAAAGAGCCTGGAGCAGTGCCCAGTCCCCCAAGCATTTTTCCTTTAACAATCCCTTGGCTATTAACCTTAAAAATTGGGAACACCCGGGACAGAGTCAAGCTCTCCAGTTTTGGGCTTGATGCTTTCCCATATATATGTAGGTATATGATGTGTCTCACTCATTAATGACAAGCTCTTCTCTACATATCTGTCTCGCAGAGAACATTCCATTTCAATAATGGACCAATATGCCATTCATTTGTTATTCCAATCTCCTACCTGGTTCCTATGTATGTATTTGTTATCTTGTGAAAAGAAAACTTGAAAATTCGAACAGGGGAGCAGATACCTGGGGGCCCCTTTATCTTAAAGGGGCTTCCAGATTCCAATAAGTCCCTCCTGCACCCCCACAACCACTGGGCCAGGGTTGTGTGGAAGAAGCCCTTGTCCTCATCAACACAGGGGATGGCTATGTTGAGGCCAAGTATGATTCAGAAGGCCTGGTACGGTTCAGGAGATGCCCTCATCCCTCTTTCCTGACCTGCCAGGCTGAGTGTTTGGATTAAGGATCTGGTATGATTCAGAAGATTTGTTATGGTTCAGGAGATGCCCTCCCCCCCCTTTCCTGGCCTGCTAGGCTGAGTGTTTGGACTAAGGATCTGGTATGATTCAGATTTGTTATGGTTCAGGAGATGCCCTCACCCCCTTTCCTGACCTGCCAGGCTGAGTGTTTGGATTAAGGATCTGGTATGATTCAGAAGATTTGTTATGGTTCAGGAGATGCCCTCACCCCTCTTTCCTGACCTGCCAGGCTGAGTGTTTGGATTAAGGATCTGGTATGATTCAGAAGATTTGTTATGGTTCAGGAGATGCCCTCCCCCCCCTTTCCTGGCCTGCTAGGCTGAGTGTTTGGACTAAGGATCTGGTATGATTCAGATTTGTTATGGTTCAGGAGATGCCCTCACCCCCTTTCCTGACCTGCCAGGCTGAGTGTTTGGATTAAGGATCTGGTATGATTCAGAAGATTTGTTATGGTTCAGGAGATGCCCTCACCCCCTTTCCTGACCTGCCAGGCTGAGTGTTTGGATTAAGGATCTGGTATGATTCAGAAGATTTGTTATGGTTCAGGAGATGCCCTCACCCCTCTTTCCTGACCTGCCAGGCTGAGTGTTTGGACTAAGGATCTGGTATGATTCAGAAGATTTGTTATGGTTCAGGAGATGCCCTCACCCCTCTTTCTTGACCTGCCAGGCTGAGTGTTTGGATTAAGGATCTGGTATGATTCAGAAGATTTGTTATGGTTCAGGAGATGCCCTCACCCCTCTTTCTTGACCTGCCAGGCTGAGTGTTTGGATTAAGGATCTGGTATGATTCAGAAGATTTGTTATGGTTCAGAAGATGCCCTCACCCCCCTTTCCTGGCCTGCCAGGCTGAGTGTTTGGATTAAAGATCTGGTATGATTCAGAAGATTTGTTATGGTTCAGGAGATGCCCTCACACCCCTTTCCTGACCTGCCAGGCTGAGTGTTTGGATTAAGGATCTGGTATGATTCAGAAGATTTGTTATGGTTCAGGAGATGCCCTCACCCCTCTTTCCTGACCTGCCAAGCTGAGTGTTTGGATTAAGGATCTGGTATGATTCAGAAGATTTGTTATGGTTCAGGAGATGCCCTCACCCCTCTTTCCTGACCTGCCAGGCTGAGTGTTAGGATTAAGGGTCTGGTATGGATTTAAGGGGTTACCCCACACCATCATATTTTTTTTGTGGTACCCCTTAAAATCTGTACCAGATCCAAACAGCATAGAGCAGTGCCCAGACCCTCTTTACACCAATCCCTATTAACCCTACAAACTGTGAAAACGGAGAAATTCAGCTTCCGCTGACTACCAGGGGGCTTGGATTTGGCATCCAAACTTTTGATATGTTTAGCCGAACCCCCACAAGCCAAACTCAGGTGTGTTCAGCTCATCCCTATTAAAGTTGTCTGATGTAAGCTGTAGAGCGCTAAATATATTACCGTTTGTATAATTTTGTATTGAGGTTTACTCAAACAATTAATAGCGTCAACTTCGGGAGATGAGAAGTAACATTTCAGGAGATATTTAAATCAGATTTCTTGCGTATCATTTTTTTTTCATGTGATAATAAAGCAAGGTCCTCTGTAATTAGCAATTCTCACACTGCCAGGCAAGCCTCAGCTGTGTAGTCAGCTATCCAAATTAGTGAGGCATGAGAAGCATTGCTGCGCTCTCCAGATATTCCCCCTTCCCGCAGAAATCGCTCATTGGAGACTTATTCTTGCTACAAATGGAACCTCTAAAGATCTGTGTGGGTTACATTTTAGTCTTCAAATGTTACTTAAAATATGCAGAATAGTCAACATCTGCAAACCATCGGTGATCAGAGGGCCAAGCAGGCCTACATAAGTCTCAGGAGCCAAGAGGCTCAATTCACAAAGCTTTAACACATGAGGAAAAATCATATATAAACCCAAGAACACCAATCGAATATATTATGACTTAGTTGTATGAACATAAATCACCAGCGCCAAAATTAAAACAAAAATAAAAATAAATTAAATGCTGCTGTACATCAGTGTAAACCTACACCAAAAAAATCTGAACAACACAAACAGCGCAAAATAATTGGTTATAGTGCTAAATCACAACGTATATTAAAAAAAAAATGATAAATATTAACAAAATAAATATTAATAAAAATTAACAAAAACAAATATATATATATACAATCCCATTCCAAAATACGTGAAAAAAATGGTAAGTGAAAAATTTGAAAAAAAATCCTTAGATACTCAGAAAGTCCTTTTTCCAAAGAAGTGTGCTTCCGCCAAAAATTAGTGCTCAAACATTATATACCGCACTCACCAGATTTTGGTGACAAAAACGCCTTTTAGGTATTTATGGGACCCTCATAATGTGCCTCCAGATCTCCATTCCACCAAAGGAAAGCTTTCCTCCAATCTCCAAGACCACCAGATTCCACTTTCCAGAAATACGGAAGTGACGTAGTACGTAGGATGGTGGAACCGGAAGTGCGTCAACGCGTTTCGCCCCTCCCACAGGTCCGTGAAAACGCCCTGTGGGAGGGGCAAAACGCGTCGACGCACTTCCAGTTCATTTACACACGTGGCGCACATTCCGAATGTTCTTCAGAGGGTAATTGCCTGGCAGTGAGGAGGCATTATATCGCCTTCTCACCGCTTGTTTTAACTCCTTAAACCCCATTGCAACACGGTTCAGGGTACCCCCCCCCGATAAGCTCAAAAGGTCACATTCAGTGGGATGTACTACTCTCCGGACGTGCCAGCAGGGAAAGTCTTTGCTGTACCTTGATGCAAAACATTTTGGCCAAGGCATATGTATACCCCCTTCACTGCCCCTGCAGCTTAAGTGGGAGTGGTTAGGGAGGGGGGGTTACATAGTTAGTCTGGCTGAAAAAAGACACAAGTCCATCCAGGTCAACCATAGAAAAAAAAAAAGTTATAATCCTCCACCCACAGTTGATCCAGAGGAAGGCAAAAAAAAAACAGCAAAGCACGATCCAATCTGCTCCTGCAGGAGAAAAAAATCCTTCCTGATCCCCCGAGAGGCAATCAGATATTCCCTGGATCAACTTGCCCTATAAATGTTATATCCAGTTATATTCTGTGTATCCAAGAAAGAATCCAGGACTTTCCTACAGCAATCCACTGAGCTGGTCAGAACTAAGTCTTGAGAGAGTCTATTCCACATTCTCACCGCTCTTACTGTGAAGAAACCTTTCCGTGTTTGGAGATTACATTTCTTTTCCTCCAGACGTAAAGAGCGCCCCCTTGTCCTCTGTGATGGCCTCAGGGGGAATAACTACACCGAGTTCACTATATGAACCATTGATGTATATGAGGGGGGGTGATATCTCTCTCTCTGGAGTCTATACCTCTCCTAATACAAGAGAGGATTTTGCTCACATTAGAACCCGCAGCTTGGCATTGCTGCCATTATTAAGCTTGTGATCTACCAGAACTCCCAGATCCTTCTCTACCATTGACCCCTCCAGATCCTTCTCCACCACTGACCCCCCCAGATCCTTCTCCACCATTGACCCCCCAGATCCTTCTCCACCATTTACCCCCTCAGATCCTTCTCCACCATTTACCCCCCCAGATCCTTCTCCACCATTGATTCCCCCAGTTGGGTTGGAAAAGTACAGATTAGCCATACATTTTTACAAAACTTTACCATTCTATGCATGAAGGTAAAAAAACCTCCTGTGTGCAGATCCCCCCCCCCCCTACTAATACCTGAGCCCCATCCGGATCCAGCGATGTGCAAAAGAGCCTCTGCACTCCGAGGACTCTAATCTAGGGATTGTAGTACAGACTGACTGTGGGGGCCATTTTCATCTTCATCGATTCCCCACTTTAGTGCGGCATTCTGCCCACTGACCACCAATGAACTGGTTTTAGCAAGAGTTCCCCAAAAATGTAATTTCAAGGGTTCCTCTGGGTTAAAATGGTTGAAAATGGTAATACAAAGGAATCAGGACCTTTTTCTGTTGGTGACCCATCTAGTGATGTAAAGATCTATATAGAGGAATTGGGACCTCCTTCCTCCTGCCGATGACCCCTCTAGTGATATAAAGATCTATAGAGAGGAATCAGGACCTCCTTCCTCCTGCCGGTGACCCCTCTAGTGATATAAAGATCTATATAGAGGAATCAGGACCTCCTTCCTCCTGTGGTGACCCCTCTAGTGATATATAGATCTACATAGAGGAATCAGGACCTCCTTCCTCCTGCCGGTGACCCCTCTAGTGATATAAAGATCTATATAGGGAAACAGGACCTTCTTCCAGGGACCCCTCTTGTGATACAGAAATCGAAATAGAGGAATCAGGACCTCCTTCCTCCTGTGGTGACCCCAATAGTGATATAAAGATCTATATAGAGGAATCAGGACCTCCTTCCTCCTGCTGGTGACCCCAATAGTGATATAAAGATCTATATAAAGGAATCAGGACCTCCTTCCAGTGACCCCTCTAGTGATATAAAAATCTAACTAGTGGAATCAGGACCTCCTGCCGGTGACCCCTCTAGTGATATAAAGATCTATATAGAGGAATCAGGACCTCCTTCCTCCTGCCAGTGACCCCTCTAGTGATATGAAGATCTATATAGAGGAATCAGGACCTCCTCCTCCTGCCGGTGACCCCTCTAGTGATATAAAGATCTATATAGAGGAATCAGGACCTCCTTCCTCCTGCCGGTGACCCCTCTAGTGATATAAAGATCTATATAGAGGAATCAGGACCTCCTTCCTCCTGCCGGTGACCCCTCTAGTGATATAAAGATCTATATAGAGGAATCGGAACCTTCTTCCTCCTGGTGGCCCCTCTAGTGATATGAAGATCTCTATAGAGGAATCAGGACCACCATCTTCTGCCGGTGACCCTTTCAGTGATGCCCCCCAGAGTTCTATTCACATTCCCCACTGGCAGGACACAATATTTGCTCCTTTTGTAACCCCAAGAAATACTGTACCATCAAATCTATTTTCTTCGTAGTTTTGGCCAACACTTGTACCACCAATATTGAACTCTATCAGAGGGTTCTATTTTGCTGAGTGAATTGTTTGGGATTCATGCACATTGAACAGTAGTTTCCATTGCTAGGAGAGGAGGAGTCGGAGACACCATGAGTAGCATGATAATACAAGCGCTGACACCTTGCTGATGGCTGTGCGAGGCGTCAGACAGATGTTCCTCCCCAGATCTGCCAGAGTTTGAGGCCTTGTGAAGTCTAAGCAGACGGTATTTTGATCCGAAGCCAATTAGCTTCCCATCCAGGTGACTTGCAGTAGGAAAAAAAAAAACACTTCAATTTGCAGCTTCGAAAAAAAGACGTTAACAATGAACAGCAACCTGCAGCCGTGAGCCCGGAGGAGGCTTTGCAAGCAGAACGGCTTTTATTTCCCTGTTATTTTCCTGTACTCTGATCAGTCGGCTCGCGGCGGCTTGGAGGCGACAACGCTTTCCAAGGAGTGAAGAGTCACAGAAGGGAAAGGAGTTCATACTTCCTGACAGTACAAAAGGAGGCTAACATCCAAATAATGATGATATATCTACAGCAATCAAAAAAAAGACATTCTACTCCAACGACATACTCCCCCTAGTAAAACCATCTACTAGAGGTATACTACTGGGAGAGAACTCTGCCTACTGGGCTGCTGTTCTCAGATCCACCTCTTTATGTATAGAATGGGATCTCACGTCAAGCCCCTATAGGCAGCCACAACTGATTATTTTATGGGAGGGTTAGAACCTGTCAACTCTGGACAGAGACTGCAGACATCGTACAGGAGACGGTCAGAGACTGCAGACATCGTACTCTCAGAGACTGCAGACATAGTACAGGAGATGGTCAGAGACTGCAGACATAGTACAGGAGACGGTCAGAGACTGCAGACATAGTACAGGAGATGGTCAGAGACTGCAGACATAGTACAGGAGATGGTCAGAGACTGCAGACATAGTACAGGAGATGGTCAGAGACTGCAGAAGTAGTACAGGAGATGGTCAGAGACTGCAGACACAGTACAGGAGATGACCCAGAGACTGCAGACACAGTACAGGAGATGACCAGAGACTGCAGACATGATACAGGAGATGACCAGAGACTGCAGACATGATACAGGAGACGGTTAGAGACTGCAGACATAGTACAGGAGATGACCAGAGACTGCAGACATGATACAGGAGATGACCAGAGACTGCAGACATGATACAGGAGACGGTTAGAGACTGCAGACATAGTACAGGAGATGACCAGAGACTGCGGACATACAGTCAGCTCCATAAATATTGGGACATGGACACAATTCTAACATTTTTGGCTCTATACACCACAATGGATTTGAAATGAAATGAACAAGATGTGCTTTAACTGCAGACTGTCAGATTTAATTTGAGGGTATTTACATCCAAATCAGGTGAACGGTGTAGGAATTACAACAGTTTGCATATGTGCCTCCCACTTGTTAAGGGACCAAAAGTAATGGGACAATTGGCTTCTCAGCTGTTCCATGGCCAGGTGTGTGTTATTCCCTCATTATCCCAATTACAATGAGCAGATAAAAGGTCCAGAGTTCATTTCAAGTGTGCTATTTGCATTTGGAATCTGTTGCTGTCAACTCTCAAGATGAGATCCAAAGAGCCGTCACTATCAGCGAAGCCATCATTAGGCTGAAAAAACAAAACAAACCCATCAGAGAGATAGCAAAAACATTAGGCGTGGCCAAAACAACTGTTTGGAACATTCTTAAAAAGAAGGAACGCACCGGTGAGCTCAGCAACACCAAAAGACCCGGAAGACCACGGAAAACAACTGTGGTGGATGACCGAAGAATTCTTTCCCTGGTGAAGAAAACACCCTTCACAACAGTTGGCCAGATCAAGAACACCCTCCAGGAGGTAGGTGTATGTGTGTCAAAGTCACCAATCAAGAGAAGACTTCACCAGAGTGAATACAGAGGGTTCACCACAAGATGGAAACCATTGGTGAGCCTCAAAAACAGGAAGGCCAGATTAGAGTTTGCCAAACGACATGTAAAAAAGCCTTCACAGTTCTGGAACAACATCCTATGGACAGATGAGACCGACATCAACTTGTACCAGAGTGATGGGAAGAGAAGAGTATGGAGAAGGAACTGCTCATGGTCCTCAGCATACCACCTCATCAGTGATCATGGTGGTGGTAGTGTCATGGCGTGGGCATGTATGGCTGCCAATGGAACTGCTTCTCTTGTATTTATTGATGATGTGACTGCTGACAGAAGCAGCCGGATGAATTGTGAAGTGTTTCGGGAATATTACACTGTTCAACAAATTTTTATTTTTCGCCAGTTTTGGAAACAAAAGGATCCATTTCTTAATGAATTTCACATTCTGAGTTCAAATATAACAATGAAATTTGTCAATTGGCTCTAGTTTTTCTGTAAACGGAAAGTTTTCTACTATAGGCGTAATGACTACATAATGCACAATAATTATATAGATAGATGTCTTTCCACAAATATAAAGCAAGTGATATGACTACATAACAAAGCCTAAATGGCATAATATATTGCATAGGATTACCAAGAAAAATTATAGCCATAAGTTAAGTTGAATCATTTTAATACTTAGGATTCTCACTAGTTTTGTCTTCAGTTTGTGTCGGTTTTGCTTCTCTTGGCTTTTCTCTTGTATTCGAGGAAAGGGCTATCTCTTACAACTGCACGTGACTACACGCTTCAGGTTCTTCCTCACTTGACTCAACCACGAAGGATTCTGGGGCTTTAGGAATTGGTAGCCCCTCTCCATGAGGAACTGGACGTATTGCCGATGGAATATTTGGATAGTGCACAGATAACTTTTTCTTCTTATTTAGCCCTTTTACAATTGGAGGCACCATACAAAAGTAACAATTACTAACATGATCTGTTGGCTCTCTCCAAATCATTGGCACAGCGAAAGGCATAGATGCCTTTTTTCCATTCAACCATTGCTCCAGTGCCGTCCCACAAGAATTGCAGCATATATGTGGTGCCCAGCTCTTGTCCTGGTCTCCTATCTTGCAGCCAAAATACAAGTTGTAGGCTTTCTTAATCATTCCTGTTATCCTCCTTTTTTGTGAGATAAAAGTTATTTCACCGCAGATATAGCAGAAATTATCTGCTTTATTCACACAAGTTCGAGGCATTACTGAGTAGCCTATATAAGCAGAAAACGAAATGTAAAGACGAACTCCAATCAGCTACAGATACTGCAGCTTTTATGCAGTGAAGTGATGCAATTAAAGGCTAATATTGCATCATCTCAGTATACATGACATTTTCTATTGGTCACCAGTATCAATTGCGCAATATGCAGCTGAAGTTGCATCATAATTTTGAATGGCTTACGTCATTAGATGGGTGAATATATCATGGAAACTAGAGCCAATCAACATTTTTTAGGGTCATTTTCGTTTTCAGCACCCCAAAATTATGTAAGATTAGCTAATTTTATGCCCAAAACTTTTTACCTGTTGAACAGTGTTATCGGCTCATATTCAGCCAAATGCTTCACAACTCATTGGACGCTTCACAGTGCAGATGGACAATGACCCAAAGCAGACTGCAAAAGCAACCAAAGAAGTGGAATGTTCTGCAATGGCCAAGTCCATCACCTGACCTGAATCCGATGGAGCATTTCACTTGCTGAAGACAAAACTGAAGAGAAAATGCCCCAAGAACAAGCAGGAACTGAAGACAGTTGCAGTAAAGGCCTGGCAGAGCATCACCAGGGATGACACCCAGCGTCTGCTGATGTCTATGCGTTCCACACTTCAGGCTGTAATTGACTGCAAAGGATTTGCAACCAAGTATTAAAAAGTGAAAGTTTGATTTATGATTATTATTCTGTCCCATTACTTTCAGTCCCTTAACAAGTGGGAGGCACATAGGCAAACTGTTGTCATTCCTACACCGTTCACCTGATTTGAATGTAAATACCCTCAAATTAAAGCTGACAGTCTGCAGTTACAGCACATCTTGTTTGTTTCATTTCAAATCCATTGTGGTGGAGTATAGAGCCAAAAATGTTAGAATTGTGTCCATGTCCCAATATTTATGGACCTGACTGTACATTTCATTATACATTGTATCATTATATACAGTCATGGCCGAAATTGTTGGCACCCTTGATATTTTTCCTGAAAATCAAGTATTTCACACAAAAAAGGTATTGCATTAACACATGTTTTGCTATACACATGTTTATTCCCTTTGTATGTATTGGAACAAATATAAAACAGAGGCAGAAAAGCAAATATGACATAATGTCACACAAAACCCCAAAAATGGGCTGGACAAAAGTATTGGCACCCTTAACTTAATATTTGGTTGCACACCCTTTGGAAAACATAACTGAAATCAGTCGCTTCCTATAACCATCAATAAGCTTCTGACACCTCTCACCCGGAATTTTGGACCACTCTTCCTTTGCAAACAGCTCCAGGTCTCTCTTATTGGAAGGACACCTTTTCCCAACAGCAATTTTAAGATCTCTCCACAGGTGTTCAATGGGATTTAGATCTGGGCTCATTGCTGGCCACTTCAGAACTCTCCAGCGCTTCTTTGCCATCCATTTCTGAGTGCTTTTTGACGTATGTTTGGGGTCATTGTCCTGCTGGAAGACCCAGGATCTTGGACGCAAACCCAGCTTTCTGACACTGGGCCCTACAGTGCGACCCAAAATCCTTTGGTAATCCTCAGATTTCATGATGCCTTGCACACAGTCAAGGCACCCAGTGCCAGAGGCAGCAAAACAACCCCAAAACATCATTGAACCTCCACCATATTTTACCGTAGGTACTGTGTTTTGTTCTTTGTAGGCCTCATTCCGTTTTCGGTAAACAGTAGAATGATGTGCTTTACCGAAAAGCTCTATCTTGGTCTCATCTGTCCACAAGACGTTTTCCCAGAAGGCTTTTGGCTTACTCAAGTACATTTTGGCAAACTGTAGTCTTGCTTTTTTATGTCTCTGTGTCAGCAGTGGGGTCCTCCTGGGTCTCCTGCCATAGCGTTTCATTTCATTTAAATGTCGACGGATAGTTCGCGCTGACACTGATGCTCCCTGAGCCTGCAGGACAGCTTGAATGTCTTTGGAACATGTTTGGGGCTGCTTATCCACCATCCGGACTATTCTGCGTTGCAATCTTTCATCAATTTTCCTCATCCGTCCACGACCAGGGAGATTAGCTACAGTGCCATGGGTTGCAAACTTCTTGATAATGTTGCGCACTGTGGACAAAGGCAAATCTAGTTCTCTGGAGATGGACTTGTAACCTTGAGATTGTTGATATTTTGCCACAATTTTGGTTCTCAGGTCCTCAGACAGTTCTCGTCTCCTCTTTCTGTTGTCCATGCTTAGTGTGGCACAGACAGACACACAATGCAAAGGTTAAGTGAACGTCTCTCCTTTTTATCTGCTTTCAGGTGTGATTTCTATATTGCCCACACCTGTTACTTGCCCCAGGTGAGTTTACAGGAGCATCACATGCTTGTAACATTCTTATTTATCCGCAGTTGTGAAAGGGTGCCAATACTTTTGTCCAGCCCATTTTTGGAGGTTTGTGTGACATTATGTCGAATTTGCTTTCTTTCCTCCCTTTTTTTGTTTTGTCCCAATACACACAAAGGGAATAAACATGTGTATAGCAAAACATGTGTTAATGCAATACGTTTCGTGAGAAATACATGATTTCCTGGAGAAATATCAAGGGTGCCAACAATTTCGGCCATGACTGTACATCCTATTATACATTGTATTATTATATACATTCCATTATACATTGTATGTCTCTAACTCCTGGCATAGAGGGGAAAAAAAGAGAAATAAATATTAAAAAGAAAAGAAAAATAGGCATAGAGAGAAAAAAAAACGTTTGTGTAAAAAAAAAAAAAAAAAATTAATATTATATATATTAGAAAATAAAATAAAAAATAAAGAAAAAAGACCTAGATCAAGGTTTGATCTAGTTCAGTGCCAGGGTTAGTGTTTTAGTGTTTGGGTCAAGGTCAGGGTCAAAGGTCAGGATTTAAAAAAAAAAAAAAATTGGTGTGTTTTAGGTAAAAAAAAAAAAAGACAAAAACAAAATGCGCACTATTGTCTCTGGGCTGTACGACGGGTACAAACAACAACTAACATCCACATATATGGTATCGCTGCAATCGTCAAGAGCTGGAGAATTTATTTTGGGTTGTTCTTTGGTAGTAACAAGAAACACACAGCTAAATTAAAAAAAAATGATTTTTTTTTACTATTTTGGCCAGTTTTCCTTTGATACAAAAAAAAAATCAGGAGATATCCATTACTATTTACCACCAAATGAAGCCCAATTTGTCCTGAAAAAAAAGGCAGTATAATCCACCTGGATGTACGAAGTAGTTGTGATGATACGGACGGTTTTACTAACACGGGTCAACATTGCAAAACTGTACTTAGGCATTAAGATTTGTTTTACCGTCAGGCGTGAAGGGGTTCCACGAGGTTACAGATTGTGTTTGGCTCCTACAATACAGAAGGTAACATGACGCAAGGCAATAAACACTTGAATGTGCGTCGGGTGACAACCGACAAAAAGGGAACACGGACCACTCCAACCTCACGGCTTTTAATTGGCAATAAGGTGTATAATCCTGAGAATACCTGCAGTGATTAGTGGTGGGATGGGGGTGCGGGGAGGGGAGCCCCCGGCTCAGCAGACAGAAGCCGATCGGGAGGGAATGACCATTCTATAATGACGAAAGTACAAACCAAGAAAAAGATCAATCAACAGATTGTCATCAAGACTGATAATGAGCCCAACAAGGCAGGAGGTATCGAACGCTGATGATGATCGATCGCAGCTGATCCCCAGGAATATGGAAGAAAGCAAGTAACAAATCACTGAGCGCCTCAATGATAATAGAGCACAATGTGACAATGAAGAATGGACACAGAATGAAAAGAAGTCTATACTAAGTGGTTGGGGGGGTGGTAAAATACACAGTTGAGCTCCCTCTCCCTCCCTTTCTCCTGCAGTGAGTGTTGTCACCCTATGACATGATGTGTTACTGGCAGGATTCACCAGGAATAAAAGGAGAGGAAGGTGGATTAATTAAAGGAAAGTACTGTAGCCGTATTCAGAAAAAAAGGAAATAGTGCTGCGCTAAAAAAAAGGCTACTAACCCCTACATAAAAAACACGAATGAATAATAATTATATATATCCAACCCAAACCGTGAAAGTGGTAACCATAGAGAAAGAACAAAAACATGTTGTTTATTATAATTATTTATTTCAGGTACTTATATAGCACCGTCAATTTACGCAGCACTTTACATATATATTGTACATTCATATCAGTCCCCGCCCCCGAGGAACGTACAATCTAAGGTCCCTAACTCACATTCATACCTACACATACTAGGGCCAATTTAGACAGGAGACAATTCACCTGCCAGCATTTCTTTGGAGGGTGGGAGGAAACCGGAGTACCCAGAGGAAACCCACGCAGGCACAGGGAGAACATGCAAACTCCAGACAGGTGGTGCTGTGGCTGGGATTGGAACCAACGACCGCTAGTACTGCCAGGGAGAAGTGCTAAACATTTAGCCACTGTGCTACCCACTGTGTTGTTTAGTGTATTGCCACCTGAAAATAAAAAACGTGGTACAACCCAAATAATGTGACTTGGGATCCAAATAGCCCCCTACCATGGGAGTGTGAACCACTAAAACGTGATAAATAATAAATACATAAAATAGTAATGACAAATATCCCACACGGAAGAAAAATATATTTTAAAATTACTTTTCACAATTATATTGACATATATTTGAAACACTACAATTTTGGCCGTATTCAATATATTTCAAAATATATATATATATATATATATATATATATATATATATATATATATATATATATATACATACACACACACACACTGCATGTTGAAATGCGTTTTTATTACCAGATATATGAAAAATATTTTTTAACCATTAGCCGCCCGACCAATGGCCGTTTGGCGGCTTCAGATGTGCCTCTTCATTCCGGGTGCACGCCATTTGGCGTGCTCCCGCACATGCGCCGTTTGCGGTAATGCAGAGCGGCGCAGCAGCGGGATCTGTCACGGGCCGTGCACCTCGGACACGGCCGATGACAGATCCGAGTACCGGCTCCCGTTGCTGGTACCATGTGACCTGCTGTGACCAATCACAGCAGGTCACATGAGAGTTGTATACAATGGATGGCTTCATTCATGATGCCATCCATTGTATACTAGTGCCTAGCTGTGAATGGTCACAGCTAATCACATGCACATGTCATGTGATTAGCTGTGACCAAATCACAGCTAAGCACAAAGAAAAAAAAAAATGCTGAATGAATCGATTTCATTCAGGTAAATGCTTGCTTATAGCAAAGCAATTCTTTGCTATAAGCAAATTGTGTAAAAAAAAAAAATACTGATCACTTCCCCAAAGTAGTACAGTTTTACTATGGTAACATTGTACTATTTTGGTCATAGTAAAATATGAAAAAAAAAATTAAAAAAAAGTAATAAAAAATTAAATATAATAAAAAAAATTAAAAAAATATATATATATTTTTTTTCATACTGTCACCAGTCAGTGTCCCTGTTCACCGCCATGCCAGTTATATGATGACGCTGTACTGCACTGGTGACAGTATGTAAAAAAAAAAATAGTGAAAATAATTTTTTTAATTTTTTCATTTTCCAAAAAATTATGACATAAAAATACAACTTCAAAAAACTCGCCATGCCTCTTATGAAGTACGTCGGACTGTCTACTCTGCAAAAAGGGGTCATTTGTGGGATATCTGTACCGTCCTGACATTTGGGGGATATCTGTACTGTCCTGACAATTGGGGGATATCTGTACCGTCCTGACATTTGGGGGATATCTGTACTGTCCTGACATTTGGGGGATATCTGTACTGTCCTGACATTTGGGGGATATCTGTACTGTCCTGACATTTGGGGGATATCTGTCCTGTCCTGACATTTGGGGGATATCTGTACTGTCCTGACATTTGGGGGATATCTGTACCGTCCTGACATTTGGGGGATATCTGTCCTGTCCTGACATTTGGGGGATATCTGTACCGTCCTGACATTTGGGGGATATCTGTACTGTCCTGACATTTGGGGGATATCTGTACCGTCCTGACATTTGGGGGATATCTGTACCGTCCTGACATTTGGGGGATATCTGTACCGTCCTGACATTTGGGGGATATCTGTACTGTTCTGACATTTGGGGGATATCTGTACTATTCTGACATTCTTGGACCTCAAGAAATTAGATTGGCTGTCAGTACTTCAGGATTGATCAATATTCAGATCTATACCATAGTTTGTGAACTCTATAACTTTCCTACAAACTAAATAATACATCCTAATTTGGGTTATTTTCACCAAAGACATGGAGCAGAATACATCTCGGTCTAAATTTATGAAGAACAATTATTTATTTGTAAACTTTTATAACAGAAACAAAGAAAAATGTGTTTTTTTTTCAAAATTTTTGGTCTTTTTTTTGTTAATTTAGCAAAAAATAAAAACCCCAGCGGTGATTAAATAACACCAAAAGAAAGCTCTAGTTGTGTGAAGAAAATTATAAAATTTTAGTTTGGGTACAGTGTTGTATGACCGCGCAATTGTCATTCAAAGTGTGAGAGCGCTGAAACCTGAAAAATGGCCTGGACAGGAACGGGGAAAATTGCCCGGTATTGAAATGGTTAAAATACATTTTCAAATATCCTGTATGTCTTTAAAAATACATTCAATCTACATTTTTGGAATGCATTTACCAATATATGTAGAAATATATGTTAAAATGACTTTTTTACATGTTGAAAAAAAAATCTGAGAAGTATATTTTAAAAAGCTCAAAAAAGCCTATGAAAAAGGTACCAGGGGCATCTCATAGGGCACCCTACTGACCCCGGGCCCTTAGGCAGTGCCCTAGTTTCCAAATAGTCAGTCCGCCCCTGATTGGAACGCTGATGGCGAGCCAGGTCTTTTCCACCAAGAGTTTGTGATCTCAACACTACTGAAAACTTTTGGGATGAATTGGAAAGCCGATGGAGAGCCAGGTCTTCTCGTCCACCATCAGTACACGGTCTTGACCCTATTGAACACATTTGGGTTGAATTAAAACACTGAGGGTGAGCCAGGTCATCTCATCCACCATCTATTCTGCCCTTGGAGGTTCACGATGAAAAAAGTCTGCCATAATGGCAATAGGATTATCCCACTGCAAACTGATACACTATATGGCCCAAAGGATGTGGACCCCCCCTATAAATGATGGCGTTCAGATGTTTCCAGTGAAGGGTACTGTTAATATTACATAATATAAAGACCCTGTAGACAATTGTACTGTTCCAACCTTGTGGTATCAGGTTGAGAAAGACCCTCTTCTGTCCCAGAATGTCTTTATACACAGCCAGCTCCATAAAGACATGGTTTGACTAGTTTGGTGTGGAGGAACTTGAGTGTCCTGTATAGAGCCCTGACCTCAACCCTACGGACACCATTGGGATGAACTAGAATACCAATGGTTAGCCAGTTCTTTTCAACATCAGTTCCTGACCTCACCACTACTGAACACCTTTGGGATGCAAAGGAAAGCAGATGGTGATCCATGTCTTCTCATCCAACATCAGTTCTTGACTTCAACCCTAAAGAACACCTGTGGGATGAACACTGATGGTGAACTAGGTCTACTCATCCAATATCTTTGCCTGACTTCAACCCTACTGAACACCCTTGGGATGAATCGGAATGCCAATGGTGAGCCAGGTCTTGTCATCCAACATTGGTACCTGACCTCAATTATACTGAACACCTTTGGGATGAGTTGGAACACTGAAATTGAGCCAGGGCTTCTTATCCAACATCCAAACCTGATATCAATCTTACTGAACACCTCTGGGATGAATTGGAACACCGATGATGAGCCAGGTCTTCTCATCTAACATCTGTACCTGACGCAACTCTACTGAACACCTCTGGGATGAACTGGAGCAACGATGTTGAACCAGGTCTTCCCATCCAATATCCGTACCTGATGTCAACTCTACTGAACACCTCTGGGAAGAATTGGAACACTGATGTTGAGCCAGGTCTTCTCATCCAACATCCATACCTGATGTCAACCCTACTGAACACCTCTGGGATGAATTGGAACACTGATGTTGAGCCAGGTCTTCTTTTTCAACATCCGTACCTGACGTCAACCCTACTGAACACCTCTGGGATGAATTGGAACGCCGATGATGAGCCAGGTCTTCTCATCCAACATCCGTACCTGATGTCAACTCTACTGAACACCTCTGGGATGAACTGGAACACTGATGTTGAGCCAGGTCTTCTAATCCAACATCCGTACCTGACGTCAATCTTACTGAACACCTCTGGGATGAATTGTAACCCTGATGTTGAGCCAGGTCTTCTCACCCAACATCCATACCTGATGTCAACCCTACTGAACACCTCTGGGATGAACTGGAACAACGATGTTGAACCAGGTCTTCCCATCCAACATCCATACCTGACGTCAACCCTACTGAACACCTCTGGGATGAATTGGAACGCCGACGTTGAGCCAGGTCTTCTTATCCAACATCCATACCTGACGTCAACCCTACTGAACACCTCTGGGATGAGTTGGAACACTGATGTTGAGCCAGATCTTCTTATCCAACATCCATACCTGACGTCAACCCTACTGAACACCTCTGGGATGAATTGGAACGCCAACGTTGAGCCAGGTGTTCTCATCCAACATCAATAGGTGACCTCACAGATGGGGAAAGGTTTCCACAGACACACTCTAGCATAAGTTGCAGCACACAGACTGCAGTGCTGGGTCACGAAGTTGGCACCAGAGAGGAATATGGACCGCAGCCTCATTAGGGGCCACAGTCCCAGTTGGCTGTTGAAGGGGCCCTTGTACAGCCCTAAAACATCTCACGTTAGCAGTAACAAAGTACAGTTTGTGTTACAGCAATTCCTTGGTAAGTGGACGGAACTCCTTGTCTTGCACTTGCGGAGTTGCACCACACTGCACTTTGCATAAAAAAAAGGATTAGGTTTGATATTTCTTGTGTTAAAATGTGAAAACGAATTGTCTCCCATGATGCTTTGCACCCTAACACAACGTTTTGTTTATTATTAATAAAATATATGAGGAATGATAAAGACTTCTGAAGTGAAGAACTGACTTTCCCTGCTAAGAGATGTCCTTTATATCTATCAGGTGAAGCGAGCTGCTTCCTACCATTGAGACGGAGCAATTATGAACCTGCCATGGCGCGCGGTATTTGCTGTCTTTGCGCTGTGTTCCTCCCCCATCCCCCGTCTCCTCTGCATATGGCATGGCCTCGTTGATACCCGCGCCAACAGACAATGACAGGCACTTAGAGGAGGACTCTACAACCGGAGGAGCCAGGAGCCCGCTGGAACCGCCATGGTGTGCGAGGCGGGAGGGCTATTGTTGCTCTTTGCATTGGGCCTTATTAAGGCTGCAGTTAATGAACTAAATGATGCTGATAGACACAAATGGCAATCGCTCTTCAGGAGAACGAACTATTTATAACACAGATAAACACGAGATACAAAAGAGGAAACGTTTTCACTGCCAATTACCTCCTGACATTCACCGCAGTTATCCAACATTAAAAGATGGCCAACATCATCCAACTCACTTGGATGTGAGAACAGGTTACCATGGACCTGCCTCCTGAGGGGTGCATCATCACGCTGGCCTGGGACCTGCCTCCTGAGGGGCACGTCATCGCACTGGAATGTGACCTGCCTCCTGAGGGGCACGTCATCACGCAGGAATGTGACCTGCCTCCTGAGGGACATGTCATCACACTCGATTGTGATCTGCCTGGGACCCGCCTCCTGAACAGCACGTCCTCACGCTGGCCTGGGGGCACACATGAAGGGCACATCATCACGCTGGCCTGAGACCCTCCTCCTGAGGGGCACGTCATCACACTGGCCTGGGACTCACATTCTGAGGGGTACATCATCTTGCTGGTCTAGGACCCACCTCCTCAGAAGCACGCAATTACGCTGGCCTGGAACCCGCCTCCTGAACAGCACGTCCTCACGCTGGCCTGGGGGCACACATGAAGGGCACATCATCATGTTGGCCTGAGACTGGACTCCTGAAGGGCATGTCATCATACCAGCCTGGGACACACACCTCCTGAAGGTATCATCACGCTGTCCTGGGATCGGACTCCTGAGCGGCACGTCATCATGCCGGCCTGGGATCACAGCACTCCTGAACAGTTAAAGTATAACTTCTTTACATGCTGCATAGTAACAGTTTATAAGGTTGAAAGAAAAGACAGACAAAGTCCGTCCCGTTCCACCTGCAGGTCTTATTTTTATTCTCTGACAATTCCCACAGCCCTGTATATTCTGCATCCCGAGCAAGGCACTGAAACATGGTATTAAGGCTGACAACAATCTCAGTTGGTGTCACTTTTTGTGGGAAGGAGTTCCACAGTTTTGCTGCTCTAACAGTAAAGAAGCCTTTCCTCAATCTAAGGTTAAACTAGAAGTCCAGTCAAGTCCCATCTAAACTTAACCCCCAAATCTAAGCCCTATAGTAATGACTCTGCAGAGGAACGAGAGCGATCCTTACCTACCCCCTGGGCGCTCTGGTTCGGTCATGTGATCTCCAAAAGGGGCCTGGCTTCAGAGTCCCTCATTACATTAGAGTGCACATCAGAGTCCCTCATTACATCACAGTCCCCATCAGAGTCCCTCATTACATCATAGTCCCCATCAGAGTCCCTCCTTACATCACAGTCCCCATCAGAGTCCCTCATTACATCACAGTCCCCATCAGAGTCCCTCATTACAATGTTTACGGGCAGGTTGGGGGGAAGAGCTGAAGCAGGGACTACAGTCTGTACAGTGAGGATACATCAGCTGCGGGCCGGATGTGGCCCCCCCAGCAATGGTTTGGACCTCATCTCCCGATCCTCCTCCTGTATTCCCGCAGCCTCCAGTGACCCCCCCGCCGCAGCCTCCAGTGACACCCCCGCCGCAGTCTCCAGTGACACCCCCGCCGCGGCTCTGCCTGAGGACTGATTAAGACTTCTGCTCAGGTCAGTCCAAGAGAAACCAATTTCACACCCAAGTAGCTCCCCCCCCCCCCACGGGCTCAATAAATATTTAATTACCCGCAATTACAATGTCGCATTTACGAGGCAAAGTGGAACGCCTCCCCCTCCCCTCCCCCCATTCCAGCCTCAGCTCCTGTATGTAACCTACAAAACCTAGAAACTAATTGAGGAGATCCAAGTTATAAGTTATCGAGCTGCAACTGCTAATATATACAACATAGCAATACATGCACAGGGATGGTGGGAACCCCTCATAATGGGCACAGGGATGGTGGGAACCCCTCATAATGGGCACAGGGATGGTGGGAACCCCTCATAATGGGCACAGGGATGGTGGGAACCCCTCATAATGGGCACAGGGATGATGGGAACCCCTCATAATGGGCACAGCGGGTGTACAGACCGGGGAACTCAGCACAGGGACGGTGGGAACCCCTCATAATGGGCACAGGGATGGTGGGAACCCCTCATAATGGGCACAGCGGGTGTACAGACCCAGGAACTCAGCACGGGGATGGTGGGAACCCCTCATAATGGGCAGAGCAGGTGTACAGACTGGGGAACTCAGCACAGGGACGGTGGGAACCCCTCATAATGGGCACAGCGGGTGTACAGACCCAGGAACTCAGCACGGGGATGGTGGGAACCCCTCATAATGGGCAGAGCGGGCGTACAGACCCGGGAACTAAGAACAGGGATGGTGGGAACCCCGCATAATGGGCACAGGAATGGTGGGAACCCCTCATAATGGGCACAGCGGGTCATCTGCTCTGACAGTGATGATATATTTTTATTTTTCATGGGTTTTGTGTCGGTTCTCAGTTTCAGCCGGTTTCCTGATCTTTGATTCGGATGCTCACCATCCCGGCTGGTTGTTCGGTTTCCATGGATCGGTCTCTGCGGAGAGTTGATGGGAGGAAATGGAGCAAATCGTATGAGAGATTTCAGGTTATATAAACATCTCATTGGGCACGCCCACCGTGCCCACTGCACACCGAGCCCACTGCACCCACACCACACCCACCACGCCCACACACCACGCTCACCGCACACACCAAGCCCACTGTGCCCACTGCACACCGAGCCCACCGCGCACACACCACACCCACACCACGCCCACACACCACGCTCACCGCACACACCAAGCCCACTGTGCCCACTGCACACCGAGCCCACTGCACCCACACCACGCTCACCGCACACACCAAGCCCACTGTGCCCACTGCACACCGAGCCCACTGCACCCACACCACGCTCACCGCACACACCAAGCCCACTGTGCCCACTGCACACCGAGCCCACTGCACCCACACCACACCCACCACGCCCACACACCACGCTCACCGCACACACCAAGCCCACTGTGCCCACTGCACACCGAGCCCACCGCGCACACACCACACCCACACCACGCCCACACACCACGCTCACCGCACACACCAAGCCCACTGTGCCCACTGCACACCGAGCCCACTGCACCCACACCACGCTCACCGCACACACCAAGCCCACTGTGCCCACTGCACACCGAGCCCACCGCGCACACACCACGCCCACAGCACCCACATCATGCCCACCGCACACACACCACATGCACCGCACACACCGAGCCCATATCACGCCCACTGCACCCACGTCATGCCCACCGCACGCACACACGCCATGCCCACACCGAACCCACCGCGCCCACCACACACACCGAGCCCACACCACGCCCACTGCACCCACACCATGCCCACCGCACCCACACGCCACGCCCACCGCACACACCACACCCACTGCACACCGAGCCCACCGCGCCCAGATCTTCCCGTCTGTCTACATGCTGGGAATCCATCGGCTGCATCAGGCTTTGCTTTATAATATTCACCGAACGTGCAAACAAAAGACCTGAACACAAGAAAATGCGGAATGACTGGCTGCTGGCTGCCTCCAACATGAAAATATTGTAGCAATGTGGAGGAACCGCCCACAACATGCCAGAAAAGAGCTACCTGGTCTGCTTAAATGTGTGAAAACATTGAGGTCAGAGGGTCAGCATTGCGGCAAGGCACCTGGCATTTCCTCAGTCTCCCCTCCCCCAGTGATCAGACTGTACACTGTAACTTTGTAGAAGGAGGAGGAGGCATTTCCTCAGTCTCCCCTCCCCCAGTGATCAGACTGTACACTGTAACTTTGTAGAAGGAGGAGGAGGCATTTCCTCAGTCTCCCCTCCCCCAGTGATCAGACTGTACATTGTAACTTTGTAGAAGGGGGAGGAGGTATTTCCTTAGTCTCCTCCCCCGGTGATCTTTTGTGAACAGAGCCAAGGACTGCACTGTCACCAGGATTTACATGATTGGATCATCTTTAAAAATCAGTTTTGGGTGGGCAGATCACTGAGGTATAATCTCTACAATGTAAAGAGAAAAAAAGGCACCCAATGAACATCATATTGCCAAAAGTATTGGCCCCACCCTCCCAATCATGTGATTCAGGTGTTCCAATCCCCTCCATATCATGTGATTCAGATGTTCCAATCCCCTCCCAATCATGTGATTCAGGTGTTCCAATCCCCTCCATATCATGTGATTCAGGTGTCCCAATCCCCTCCACATCATGTGATTCAGGTGTTCCAATCCCCTCCATGGACACAGGTGTATACAATCAAGCCCCTAGGCATGCAGACTGCTTCTACAAACATTGGTGAAAGAATGGGTCGCTCTCAGGAGCTCAGTGACTCCAAGCGTGGTCCCGTGATAGGTGGCCACCTGGGCAATAAGTCCATCCGTGACATTTCCTGGCTACTAAATATTCCACGCTCAACTGTTAGTGGGATTATAACAAAGTGGAAGCCACTGGGAACAACAGCCACTCAGCCACCAAGTGGTAGGCCACGTCACATGACAGGGCGGAGTCAGCGCATGCTGAAGCGCACAGTGCGCAGAAGTCACCAACTGTCTGCAGAGTCAATAGCTAAAGACCTCCAAACTTGGTGTGGCCTTCAGATGAGCCCAACAACAGTGCGTAGAGAGCTTCATGGAATGGGTTTCCATGGCCGAGCAGCTGCATCCAAGCCTTCCATCACCGAGTGCAATGCAAAGTGTCGGATGCCGTGGTGTAAAGCACGCCGCCACTGGACTCTAGAGCAGGGGAGATGTGTTCTCTGGAGTGAGCAATCACGCTTCTCTGTCTGGCAATCCGATGGACGTGTCTGGGTTTGGTGGTGGCCAGGAGAACGGTACTTGCCTGACTGCATTGTGCCAAGTGTAAAGTTTGGTGGAGGAGGGATTATGGTGTGGGGTTGTTTTTCAGGGGTTGGGCTTGGCCCCCTAGTTCCAGTGAAGGGAACTCTTAAGGCGACATTTTGGACAATTTCATGCCCCCAACTTTGTGGGAGGAGTTTGGGGATGGCCCCTTCCTGTTCCAACATGACTGCCCCCCACTGCACAAAGCAAGGTCCATAAAGACATGGAGGAGCCAGTTTGGGGTGGAGGAACTTGACTGTCCTGCACAGAGTCCTGACCTCAACCCCATAGAACACCTTTGGGATGAATTAGAGCGGAGACTGCGAGCCAGGCCTCCTCCCCCGACATCAGTGCCTGACCTGACAAATGTGCTTCTGGAAGAATGGTCCAACCTTCCCATAGACACCCTCCTAAACCTTGTGGGGGGCCTTCCCAGAAGAGTTGAAGCTGTTATAGCTGCAAAGGGCGGGGCCAACTCAATATTGAACCCTACGGACTAAGACTGGGGGCCCATTATAGGTCATGTGCGTGGAAAGGGCGGGGCCAACTCAATATTGAACCCTACGGACTAAGACTGGGGGCCCATTATAGGTCATGTGCGTGGAAAGGGCGGGGCCAACTCAATATTGAACCCTGCGGACTAAGACTGGGGGGCCATTAAAGGTCATGTGTGTGGGAAGGCCAGCAGCCCAATACTTGGGGCAATATAGTGTATATATGGGGGGGGCGGGGACAATACTTGGGGCATAATAGTGTATATATGGGGGGGCGGGGACAATACTTGGGGCAATATAGTGTATATATGGGGGGGCGGGGACAATACTTGTGGCAATATAGTGTATATATGGGGGGGCGGGGCCAATACTTGGGGCAATATAGTGTATATATGGGGGGGGAGGGGACAATACTTGGGGCAATATAGTGTATATGGGGGGGAGGGGACAATACTTGGGGCAATATAGTGTATATGGGGGGGAGGGGACAAGACTTGGGGCAATATAGTGTATATTCGGGGGAGGGGACAATACTTGGGGCAATATAGTGTATATGGGGGGGCGGGGACAATACTTGGGGTAATATAGTGTATATGGGGCGAGGACAATACTTGGGGCAATATAGTGTATATGGGGGGGTGGGGACAATACTTGGGGCAATCTAGTGTATATGGGGGGGTGGGGACAATACTTGGGGAAATATAGTGTATATGGGGGGGGGGGGGCGGGGACAATACTTGGGGCAATATAGTGTATATATGGGGGGGCGGGGACAATACTTGGGGCAATATAGTGTATATATGGGGGGGCGGGGACAATACTTGGGGCAATACAGTGTATATACAGGGGGGGACAATACTTGGGGCAATATAATTTATATGGGGGGCGGGGACAATACTTGGGGCAATACAGTGTATATGAGGGGGGCGGGGACAATACTTGGGGCAATATAGTGTATATGGGGGGCGGGGACAATACTTGGGGCAATATAGTGTATATGGGGGGTGGGGACAATACTTGGGGCAATATAGTGTATATGGGGGGGCGGGGACAATACTTGGGGCAATACAGTGTATATGGGGGGGGGGCGGGGACAATACTTGGGGCAATATAGTGTATATGGGGGGAGGGGACAATACTTGGGGCAATATAGTGTATATATGGGGGCGGGGACAATACTTGGGGCAATATAGTGTATATGGGGGGGGGGCGGAGACAATACTTGGGGCAATATAATTTATATGGGGGGGAGGGGACAATACTTGGGGCAATATAATGTATATGGGGGGCGGGGACAATACTTGGGGCAATATAGTGTATATGGGGGGGCGGGGACAATACTTGGGGCAATATAGTGTATATGGGGGGGCGGGGACAATACTTGGGGCAATACAGTGTATATGGGGCGGGGACAATACTTGGGGCAATATAGTGTATATGGGGGGGGGCGGGGACAATACTTGGGGCAATATAATTTATATGGGGGGGAGGGGACAATACTTGGGGCAATATAGTGTATATACGGGGGGCGGGGACAATACTTGGGGCAATATAATTTATATGGGGGGGAGGGGACAATACTTGGGGCAATATAGTGTATATATGGGGGGGGCGGGGACAATACTTGGGGCAATACAGTGTATATGAGGGGGCGGGGACAATACTTGGGGCAATATAGTGTATATATGGGGGGTGGGGACAATACTTGTGGCAATATAGTGTATATGGGGGGGGAAATACTTGGGGCAATATAGTGTATATGGGGGGGGGGGGCGGGGACAATACTTGGGGCAATATAGTGTATATGGGGGGGGGAATACTTGGGGCAATATAGTGTATATGGGGGGGGGGCGGGGACAATACTTGGGGCAATATAGTGTATATGGGGGGGGGACAATACTTGGGGCAATGTAGTGTATATGGGGGGGCGGGGACAATACTTGGGGCAATATAATTTATATGGGGGGGGGCGGAGACAATACTTGGGGCAATATAATTTATATGGGGGGGGCGGGGACAATACTTGGGGCAATATAGTGTATAACAGATTTGAAGCACGTCATCCAGTTATCTCGCCCCCTGCTGGGCGCACGTTGCGCCGGCTGCTCTACGCTCCCGTACAGCTAGGAGTTGCCCCCACAAACCTTTCACGCCCCGTGAACAGCAGACACTCATTCCAGAATTCTCAGCGCCATTATCCCCCTCCCCCTCCATCTTCAGCGCCGGTTTATATTTCTGAGTGGCGCAGTAATTCAGCTACTTGTACATAATGCTCTCCCCTCCCCCCCATCACCCGCCATTCTGCTGCTCGCACCCCGAGAGGCTCCGGCATTATCCCGGCACTACGGCGTCATTACATCGCTCACTTAATGAGCCGCCACTCAGACCGCGACAAAGGCGCCCGCGTTCCTCCTCCAAGGGGGACCATCCAATGGGGCTGTTCAGGCTGGCGGAGGCAGCGGCGTGTTTGCTGTAATTAGATGCCACCGCCGCTCGCATTTACAGGGAAACGCACTTCAGTGCTGAGGGGGAACGCGGCTCCTCTGACTGCATACCAGCACTAATGGCGCAAAGACGCGATGGGCGGAACCCGCTGCTCACAAGACGAAGACGCAACTCAAACATTCCGTGATGAAAGGGAAACACTTCTTTGCTTTTTTATTATATCGATTATTTAATATGAACTTTTCAGTAACTTTACAAATCCCCATAAAATCCTGAAATATATTATTATACAATTGTATGAGAAAGTTCCTCAGTCTCCCCTCCCCCAGTGATCAGACTGTACATTGTAACTTTGTAGAAGGAGGAGGATGCATTTCCTCGGTCTCCCCTCCCCCAGTGATCAGACTGTACATTGTAACTTTGCAGAAGGAGGAAGCATTTCCTCAGTCTCCCCTCCCCCAGTGATCAGACTGTACATTGTAACTTTGCAGAAGGAGGAGGAGGCATTTCCTCAGTCTCCCCTCCCCCAGTGATCAGACTGTACATTGTAGCTTTGTAGAAGGAGGAGGAAGCATTTCCTCAGTCTCCCCTCCCCCAGTGATCAGACTGTACATTGTAACTTTGTAGAAGGAGGAGGAGTAATTTCCTCAGTCCCCTCCCCCAGTGATCAGACTGTACATTGTAACTTTGTAGAAGGAGGAGGAGGCATTTCCTCAGTCTCCTCCCCCAGTGATCAGACTGTACATTGTAACTTTGTAGAAGGAGGCATTTCCTCAGTTTCCCCTCCCCCCAGTGATCAGACTGTACATTGTAACTTTGTAGAAGGAGGAGGAGTCATTTCCTCAGTCCCCTCCCCCAGTGATCAGACTGTACATTGTAACTTTGTAGAAGGAGGAGGAGGCATTTCCTCAGTCTCCCCTCCCCCAGTGATCAGACTGTACATTGTAACTTTGTAGAAGGAGGAGGAGTCATTTCCTCAGTCCCCTCCCCCAGTGATCAGACTGTACATTGTAACTTTGTAGAAGGAGGAGGAGGCATTTCCTCAGTCTCCCCTCCCCCAGTGATCAGACTGTACATTGTAACTTTGTAGAAGGAGGAGGAGTCATTTCCTCAGTCTCCTCCCCCCAGTGATCAGACTGTATCAGAGAGGGCCTGTAGCTATGTTTGATTGGTTAGCCATAAACCATATAATGTCACAGAAAGGACGGCCCCCGAGCACCGAACCACGAATCAGACGAGACGGGGGTGTAAATTTTTTTTTTTTTTTTTAGACAGGAGCCAATTAACCTCCCAGTATGTCTTTGGAGTGTGGAAGGAAACCAGAGTACCTGGAGGAAACCCGGCACAGGGAGAACATGCAAACTCCATGCAGGTAGTGTCCTGACCGGAACTCCAACCGAGGCCAGCAAGGCAGATGTAATAACCTCTAAGCTACTCTGCTGACACTTTTCCCTCCTATATCGTTCCGGAATTGTGGGCGGGTCACCAAAATCGTGGCTTCCATCCAATCAGCCTTCACACACCCCTGATATCCAAGATGCCATGGCCAATCAGAAGAGGCCTGTAGCTACGCCTCAGTTTGGTTGGTTGGCCATAAACCATATAAAGTCACAGAAAGGACGGCCCCCGAGCACCGAACCACGAATCAGACGGGGGTGTAAATTTATTTATTTTCCTTTTTAAATCGAGGGGTTAATACAAATCTCTTCAATAATAACAACAACCAGAGAAGCTCTTGAAATCCTTCAGCGGAATCCAGCCGGCGTTTCCCGGAATGCCCGCGGCCGGTCTACATTACACGAGTTCTATTATTTAACAGCGTGATAATTAGTTGTGACAGTGTTCTGCGATTCTTATATAAGGAGAATTACATTTCAAATACGGAGCGGATAATGAGGATGTAGAACAGGAGCGGCACTAGCCAGGGCTTTCTGAAGGCGGCACTGAAGCCTCGCGTTAATTGTTTCTTCGGTGGAGGAACGTATAGACTGGCCAGGGACATATATAACTGACTGGGAACTTTTATACTGGCCGGGAACGTAAATACTGGCCAGGAACGTATATACTGACCGGGAACGTAAATACTGGCCGGGAACGTAAATACTGGCCGGGAACGTAAATACTGATACTGGCCGGGAACGTATATACTGGTGGGGAATGTAAATACCGGCCGGGAACGTAAGTACTGGTGGGGAATGTATAAACTGTCCGGGAATGTAAATACTGATACTGGCCGGGAACGTATATACTGGCCGGGAACATAAATACTGGCCGGGAATGTAAATACTGGCCGGGAATGTAAATACTGATACTGGCCGGGAACGTAAGTACTGGTGGGGAATGTAAATACTGACCGGGAACGTATATACTGGCCGGGAATGTATAAACTGTCCGGGAATGTAAATACTGATACTGGCCGGGAACGTATATACTGGCCGGGAATGTAAATACTGATACTGGCCGGGAACGTATATACTGGCCGGGAATGTAAATACTGATACTGGCCGGGAACGTATATACTGGCCGGGAACATAAATACTGGCCGGGAATGTAAATACTGATACTGGACCGGAACGTATATACTGGCCGGGAAGGTAAATACTGGCCGGGAACATAAATACTGGCCAGGAACATAAATACTGGCCGGGAATGTAAATACTGATACTGGCTGGGAACATAAATACTGGCCGGGAATGTAAATACTGATACTGGACCGGAACGTATATACTGGCCGGGAAGGTAAATACTGATACTGGCCGGGAACGTATATACTGGCCGGGAATGTAAATACTGGCCGGGAACATAAATACTGGCCGGGAACATAAATACTGGTCGGGAATGTAAATACTGATACTGGCCGGGAACATAAATACTGGCCGGGAACATAAATACTGGCCGGGAATGTAAATACTGATACTGGACCGGAACGTATATACTGGCCGGGAACATAAACACTGGCCGGGAATGTAAATACTGATACTGGACCGGAACGTATATACTGGCCGGGAAGGTAAATACTGGCCGGGAATGTAAATACTGATACTGGCTGGGAACGTATATACTGGCCGTAGCAGACGTAGTCAGATGGGATAGCCGAGGTCATACACAGAGGAGCGAGAGAGAGAGTATCCGTAAGCCAAGCCGAGGTCAGATCAGGGGTAACGCAGAGTAGACGGGTCCAGGAGCAAGCCGAGTCGGTAACAGGAAATCACAGGTAAGAATCACAGGATCCAGGAACAGGGCACGGGGAGCTAGAGATCATCCACCAACTTGAGGAAGTGATAAGCCTCCTTATAAAGGCCATCTGGCACCAAATTGAAGCCTATGTGTGCTTCTGCGGCCATGCAGAGTACTGGCAGAAATGCAAGATCTTCCAGAACTTCTGCCGTGGACAGGACCCTGACAAGTCCAGGCCCACCACGGGCTTTAAAATTTGGAAGCCTAGCTGCAGGAGGGAAGGCGTTGATCTCCAAAATCCTCCATTAACTCCGTAGCTTAATCCGGCGCATATCGGAACCGACAATGCATTTGTAAACACAATCTTTAATTGTGTATTTCTTCCCTCCACTTGTTATTCCTTCTTTCACTTTTCCCCTCGCTCTTATTTAATTACAGAAGACTTCCGTGAATTAATTATTGTTTTATCACAGTCTCGGCGTTCCAACACTGAAAAAAAAAACAAAACAAGCAGTAAGCATTAGTGCCTGCAGAAGATTTTCTTCTCTGGCTCTTCTAATTAGCGGGAAAAAGGCAACATGACTGCGGGAGACCCGATGCAAGGTGAGGACTCGGCTGGTCCTCCTTCCCCCACAAACCGCCACAATGTTGAACAACGAAAAACAAAAATGTGAACATTGGCCTGAACCTTAAACAGTGATTGCTTCAAGATGTGTGACTTTGTGGATGACCGAACAGATTATTAACGGGCTCCTCCAGCCAAAGTACTTGGCCAACTTTTGAATACCGGACATCATTGTCTGCTAATGAATCAGAGAGACCAACATTCAATCAGAGCCGGCCAAAGACCTTGGAACCTCTCCATCCAAGTGTCCCTCAAAGCCTGATCTTCACCTGAAGGACTCATCGAACCATTGCTTGAGAAAAGGCCATTCAATGCCACCAACAGCTACAAGACCACCACGTAGAACCTATACAGGTCTGTACATGATGTAGAATGACCTTGGAACCTCTCCATCCAAGTGTCCCTCAAAGCCTGATCTTCACCTGAAGGACTCATCGAACCATTGCTTGACAAAAGGCCATTCAATGCCACCAACAGCTACAAGACCACCACAGGAAACATATACAGGTCTGTACATGATGTACAATGACCTTGGAACCTCTCCAAGTATTCCTCAAAGCCTGATGTTCACCTGAAGGACTCATCGAACCATTGCTTGAGAAAAGGCCATTCAATGCCACCAACAGCTACAAGACCACCACAGGAAACATATACAGGTCTGTACATGATGTACAATGACCTTGGAACCTCTCCAAGTATTCCTCAAAGCCTGATGTTCACCTGAAGGACTCATCGAACCATTGCTTGACAAAAGGCCATTCAATGCCACCAACAGCTACAAGACCACCATGGAGAACCTATACAGGTCTGTAAATGATGTACAATGACCTTGGAACCTCTCCATCCAAGTGTCCCTCAAAGCCTGATCTTCACCTGAAGGACTCATCGAACCATTGCTTGAGAAAAGGCCATTCAATGCCACCAACACCTACAAGACCACCACGGGGAACCTATACAGGTCTGTAAATGATGTACAATGACCTTGGAACCTCTCCAAGTATTCCTCAAAGCCTGATGTTCACCTGAAGGACTCATCGAACCATTGCTTGAGAAAAGGCCATTCAATGCCACTAACAGCTACAAGACCACCACATGGAACCTGTACAGGTCTGTAAATGATGTACAATGACCTTGGAACCTCTCCATCCAAGTGTCCCTCAAAGCCTGATCTTCACCTGAAGGACACATCGAAGCATTGCTTGAGAAAAGGCTATTCAATGCCACCAACAGCTACAAGACCACCACGGGGAACCTATACAGGTCTGTATATGATGTACAATGTTCAACCAAAGCAAGAGCAAACCAAGAAACCATCATAAAGTCACATCAAAGTTTCCAGGCAGCAGGAAATAGATTCTAGTTTACCTTTAAGCTGAACATATACGTTGAGGTGGACCTTTTCTACCTTCTCAAGTCTTCGTATATAAATTCCTGACACGTCACATGTACAACAGGATCAAATTGCCCTTGAGCTTACAGTACGTTAGTGACTTTACCTAGGCTGAGGTGATGTCATCAGTCTGCTGTGGGCAGGAAGAAACATTTCCTCAGTCTCCCCTCCCCCAGTGATCAGACTGTACATTGTAACTTTGCAGTAAGTCAAAAGGTGAGAGACTGCAGCAGGGGCTGATCTGTGTCAGGCATTTGTAAACACAACTTAGAACTGTGAGCCTTTCCACTGCTATAGCAACTAGTCTTCGAGCCTGACCCCTGATCGTGACACCCTGAGGTCATCACAGAGGACAAGGGGGCGCTCTTTACGTCTGGAGGAAAAGAAATGTAATCTCCAAACACAGAAAGGTTTCCTCACAGTAAGAGCTGTGAGAATGTGGAATAGACTCCCTCCAGAGTTGGTTGTGGCCAGCTCAGTGGATTGCTGTAGGAAAGTCCTGGATTCTTTCTTGGATACACAGAATATAACTGGATATAACATTTATAGGGAAAGGTGATCCCGGGAATATCCGATTGCCTCTCGGGGGATCAGGAAGGAATTGTTTCCCCTGCAGGAGCAGATTGGATCGTGCTTTGCTGGTTTTTTTTTGCCTTCCTCTGGATCAACTGTGGGTGTAGGATTATAACTTTTGTTTTTTTTTCTATGGTTGAACTGGATGGACTTTTGTCTTTTTTCAGCCAGACTATGTAACTACAGTTGCAAGAAAAAGTATGTGAACCCCTTGGGATTACGTGGAGTTTTGCATGAATTGGGCATAAAATGTGCTCTGAATGTCACCTAAGTCACAACAATAGAAGAACACAGTCTGCTGAACATAATACTACACAAACATTAGATGTTGCCATGGTTTAATTGCACATAACATGTAAACACTCACAGTGCAGGGAGGAAAAAGTATGTGAGGCCCTAGCTTAATGACTTCTCCCAGAGCTAATTGGAGCCAGGAGTGAGCCAACCTTGACTCCAATCAGTGTGATGATATTGGATGTGTTGCTGACAGCTGTCCTGCCCTTAAAAAACACACACCTGCTTTGGGTTTAGCACTGTCTGATGTGAACCATGCCTCGCAGAAAAGAGCTCTCAGAAGACCTACAATCAAGAATTGTTGACTTGCATGAAGCTGGAAAGGGTTACAAAAGTATCTCCAAAAGCCTTGATGTTCATGTGTCCACGGTAAGACAGACTGTCTACAAATGGAGAAAGTTTAGCACTGTTGCTACTCTCCCTAGGCGTGGTCGTCCTGTAAAAATGACTGCAAGAGCACAGCGCAGAATGCTGCATGAGGTAAAGAAGAATCCCAGAGTGTCAGGGGGTGAAAGTGTCCGGACTGGAAGGGGGGGGAAAGTGTGCGGACTGGAAGGGTGGAAAGTGTCCGGACTGGAAGGGTGTGAAAGTGTCCGGACTGGAAGGGGGGGGGGGGGGAAAGTGTCCGGCCTGGAAGGGTGTGAAAGTGTCCGGACTGGAGGGGGGGGGGGGAGATGTCTGGACTGGAAGGGGGGGGAAGTGTCCGGACTGGAAGGGGTTAAGCATGCAATCCTATCTGATTCTAGGTCCACTCTCGGTAATCTAGCTGTGAAGGTTCTGCAGGTTCTATTTGGGGAAAGCGGTTCTTTTCCGGCTTCTAGCCATTAGTCCTCATTATGTTGCTGGTAACCTGTAATCACCAATATCTATGGCCTCTGAAGTGACCTCCTAATGAGCGGTAATATTATGATTGTCAATAATATGATCATTAATGCTGCAGTTAGCGTTCTGTAATATGATACAAGATATTGATTTCGGATTAGCGGTGAGGTTAGGAGAACTTCCATCAGTTGGAGGTAAAATGACAACAACGTGGAATCACCGACCACAATACTCAGCTGAACGACAAAATTCCATCTCAGGAGTCCCTAAAGGGGTTCATCATATTATGGCCAATTCATACGGAGCATTTCATCTTCTAATGGGACCAGGGGAGGACTGACAACTCATGGGGCCCCTGGGCAATAGGGGATCATAGGCCCCTGTGTCCTCACCCACACTTAAAACCACACCCAAAAAAAGCCTATGAAAGGTACTAAGGGCATCTCATGGGGCCCTTGGGCAATAGAGGATCATGGGGCCCATGTGTCCTCACCCACACTTAAAACCACACCCAAAAAAAACCTATGAAAGGTACTAAGATCATCTCATGGGGCCCCCTACTGACACTGGGCCCTCGGGCAGTGCCCAAGTACCAGAATGGTCAGTCCGCCCCTGGATTGGACCCTTTTAAACCAATCCAATGGTATCCTTAAGGACTTCATGCAAAGGGGTTATCCCCGACAGGAGTCACAGGTTTCGGATATTAGAATTATTTCTGAATCCACCAACCCTTCTGAAACTCAATATTAGGCTGTCCTCTAAATGGATTCTAGTGGCTTTGACCTCCTCCAAATGCTACAAATACAGCGAATGGGGGTCCAGCTTCAAGCAATGTAACTGTATACACCATACCTGGGCAAATACCCCCCTGGAGGAAAAATGCAAAGCACAACCTGAATGGTGCCGTGCCGAGCAGCTGAGCTCCTGAGTTCACAATGTATCATGGCAATTGCTCCACACAGGACATGGAAGCTAGTGGAGATCTCAGTAGGAGCGAAGTGGTGGTGGTGTAGTAGCAGAGTATTAGTGGTGTTGTCAGGACCGGGATCTGAACCCATGTCCTCTGCTGTGTCCAGCAGTAGTTCTTCCTACTGAGCTACCTGAGATGGTGGACTTATATCTTGCCTTGTGCCTTGTTTCTGATGAACCTTGAACTCAGACAGCTCCCTGCCTGCTTCCTTAGACGACCTTGCCTTGTTTCTCTTGAACTCTGAACTCTTTGGTCCTCCCATGAACTTCCTGATTTGAACCATGCCTTTGCACTTCCTGTTTGCCAGATTATTGTACTCTCTCCAGCCGATATCCTGCTCCTTTGTTTACCCTCAACTGTCCCTATCTCCACTTCCACTCGTTACTGACCTTTGGCTGGATCCCAACCTGCAACCACTTGTTACTGACTACCCTTCTGCTTGATCCCAACCTGCAACCACTTGTTCCTCAACTACGCTTCTGCTTGATCCCAACCTGCAACCACTTGTTCCTCAACTACGCTTCTGCTTGATCCCAACCTGCAACCACTTGTTCCTCAACTACGCTTCTGCTTGATCCCAACCTGCAACCACTTGTTCCTCAACTACGCTTCTGCTTGATCCCAACCTGCAACCACTTGTTCCTCAACTACCCTTCTGCTTGATCCCAACCTGCAACCACTTGTTCCTCAACTACGCTTCTGCTTGATCCCAACCTGCAACCACTTGTTCCTCAACTACGCTTCTGCTTGATCCCAACCTGCAACCACTTGTTCCGCAACTACGCTTCTGCTTGATCCCAACCTGCAACCACTTGTTCCTCAACTACGCTTCTGCTTGATCCCAACCTGCAACCACTTGTTCCTCAACTACCCTTCTGCTTGATCCCAACCTGCAACCACTTGTTCCTCAACTACGCTTCTGCTTGATCCCAACCTGCAACCACTTGTTCCTCAACTACGCTTCTGCTTGATCCCAACCTGCAACCACTTGTTCCGCAACTACGCTTCTGCTTGATCCCAACCTGCAACCACTTGTTCCTCAACTACCCTTCTGCTTGATCCCAACCTGCTATATCTGCTACTGGACCCCGGCTTGCCCACCTCCTGGTGGGTCAATCCTGAGGACCACAACCTGGTACTAACACGCAGCAAAACCCATCTCCCTGCTGGTTCTCTCCCCCCTCCTCTATTCTGCTGGTTCTCTCCCCCCTCCTCTATTCTGCTGGTTCTCTCCCCCCTCCTCCATTCATCTTATAGTAGAAAGCTTCAGATTTCTGAGTGCTGTTGAAGTTCGTCCTCATAACACCAACAATTAAAAGTTATATTTTCATACAGAACTCCTTCCCTGACATCTCATTAAATCTGTATTGTGGCTCTCCGATTGTATGTTCTGTCTGGTCATTACAAGGAGCTGGTCCGAGGGGTCAGGCAGCCGGGGAGATAATTCATCCGATCAGCCAGAGAACCAGAGAAGGGAAGGGAAGGGAAGAGAAGAGACGAGAAGGGAAGAGAAGGGAAGAGAAGAGACGAGAAGAGAAGAGAAGGGAAGGGAAGAGAAGAGAAGGGAAGAGACGAGAAGAGACGCCACATCTATATTATTATTATTAGGGTTCACAAACCTAAAGCTGAAGTCTCGTCCGCTTATATTCTGCCTTCCGTGGCTCCTAATAAACCGCTTTATGACCGCCCAACACGTGTGTGGAGGCAAAAGGGTGAACTTTAACGCCCGTGTGCTGCACATATATGTGTCGCTGGACGGCCAATGTTTAAGTGCGGAGAGAGCGCCGACTGTGTGCCCCCAGTACGAGGATAGCGTTCGGTCCGGACTGCAGATCAGTAGCTGGCGGGACCAACTTCTGATCATGTGACAAGATTGCTGATCCTAACTGCCCCCCCCCCCCCGACCTCCCCGGGCATTCCGAGCTATTGAGAGCATCAGAGCTCCCCTTACATCGGAGTCCCCATCAGAGTCCCACTTTACATCAGGGTCCCACTTACATCAAGCGCCCCCATCAGAGCTCCCCTTATATCAATGTCTCCATCAGAGTCCCCCTTTACATCAGGGTCCCCATCAGAGCCCCCCTTACATCAGGGTCCCCATCAGAATTCCCTGTATATCGGTGTCCCCATCAGAGTCCCCCCTTACATCAAGCATTGCCATCAGAGCTCCCCTTATATCAAGGTCCCCCTCAGAGTCCCCCCATATATCAGGGTCCCCCTCAGAGTCACCCTGTACATCAGAGTTCCCATCAGAGTCCACCTTTACATCAGGGTCCCCATCAGAGTCCCCCTTTTTATCAGGTTCCCTACCAGAGTCCCCCTCACATCAAGCGTCCCCATCAGAGTCCCGCCTTACATTAAGGTCCCTGTCAGAGTCCTCCTTTACATAAGAGTCCCCCTTTACATCAGGGTCCCCATCAGAGTCCCCCTTTTCATCAGGTTCCCTACCAGAGTTCCCCTCACATCAAGCGTCGCCATCAGAGTTCCCCTTAAATCAGTGTCCCCACCAGAGTCCCTCCTTACATTAGGGTCCGCATCAGAGTCCCCCTTACATCAGTGTCTCCATCAGAATCCACCCATTACATCAGGGTCCCCTTCAGAATCCCCCTTACATGAGGGTCCCCATCAGTGTCCCCCCCTTACCACTGTAGGCATGGCTGTAGCCAGGAGGGAGGGCATGTCTGGTTGGAGGACATTTCTTTGGGGGGGGGGGGGGTTGGGTTGGTTTAAGCAGTGACCACAAGTAGCATTTGCTGACCTTAACCCCTCACATGTGCACATTAGGGATATGCATGGAAGTCCGGATGTGGCCCCCAGGCCGTAGTCTGGAGAGTCCAGGGGAAAGTGATGTCCGTGAGCAGAGAGGTCTATTACATGAAGTCCAGGAAGAGTGCATTAAAGTGAATTACCAACCCGGAATACGACTCCTCGGAAATTGGTTAAAATACGATTGCGCTTGCAGAACCGCGTCCAGCATGCGTGTTCATCGGATGGCCTACGGAACAGCGCTGGTCACGCAGGAGCAATCCGTCACCGTGGAGCACTCCGTCACACCGGAACATTCTCTATGACCTGATCATGAAAGTCCCTGTCTAACGTACGGCTCATAAACAAAACGTTTCAACGCAGTTGCAATTTTTTGGAAAAAATCCACTTGCACAGAACGTAAAGCATGGCGCAGGCGCAAAACAGCGCATGGCCAATGTGGAAGAGATGCTTCCAGCCTGGAATAGACGAGCTTGCCCATGTGGGGCCACCAAAAGGAAGATAAAGGTGGATCCTCTGTACCACCAATAGCAAACGTAGACTTTTGCCAAGGAGCAGATAGCGGGGAAGGTATTTGTTAGAGGTCCCCCCATCACATCAGAGGCCCTCCCATCACATCAGAGGCCCTCCCATCACATCAGAGGTCCCCCTACCACATCAGAAGCCCCCCCCTCCGATAACATCAGAGGTCCCCTCCATCACATCAAAGCCCCCCCCCCCATCACATCAGAGTTCCTGATCACATCAGAGGTCCCCCCATCATATCAGAGATTCCCCATCACACCAGAGATCCCCCCCAATCTCATTGAAGGTCCGCCCCCATCACATCAGATGTCCCCGATAACATCAAAAGTCACCCCGTCACATCAGAGGTCCCCCCATCACATTCTCCATTTATGGACAATAACTCTCACCGTGGTTCGCTGGAGTCCCAAAGCCTTAGAAATGGCTCTGTAACCCTTTCCAGACTGATACACTTCAGTTTGTTTCTCATTTGTTCTTGAATTTATTTTGCTTTTTGGGATCTTTTAGCGTGCTTCACCTTGTCAGACAGCTTCTGGTTAAGTGATTTCTTGATTCAACAGGTCTGGCAGTAATCAGGCCTGTGTGTGGCAAGTGGAATTTAACCCAGCTTTCCAAAAAAATGTTGTTAGTCAGAGTTAATTCATGATTAAGGGGAGGGGGGGGGGGCTAGGAGGGGGGGGGGGGGCAATTACTTAGGCTCAAGCAAGTTTGGGCTGTTTTTTTCCCTTAATAAATGAAATCATCATGTAAAAATTGTATTTTGTATTTACTCTGGTTATCTTTGTGTAATATTAAAATTGGTTTAATGATCTGAATCATTTAAGCGTGAAAAATATGGAAAAAAATAATAAAAAACCACGGAAAGGGGGCAAATACTTATTCACAGCACTAAGTCCACCAGACACGCAGATGGAAAATATCAGACGGTATCTGCAGCAGGAAAACTCGTCCTGATTTCCCTCGTTGTTTCTGCTCTTTTATTGCTCACATTAGCACCTGGAAGCGTTGGCACAGAAGCCGGTGTGTGGGAGTCAGCACCAGTCCCCAGATTGTACTGTATGTAGCAGGTGATGACGATTCTTTGCACTGCCACACAGCCCCGGGCTCAGAACATCATCCAGCTGTAAGACGGTCCTCATCTACCTCTACCGGTCCTCCAAAAATTGGTGGCTATCAGGTCTAAGGAAGACCGTCTGCCCCCATGTGTCATTCACATGTCTCGTCAGCCTAAGCTGTTGTGTATGACGACCCGTGTTCAATACAGATGCACACGAGACCATCAGGCACCCCCCACCAAGACAGGTTTGGTCCCCGTGGGCTCTGAATATTCCCGTATGAGCACATTCTGCCCCATACACCTCCCTGAGATGACAGTTATAGTCCGAAACAAATTGAGATGACGCCGGCTCCGCTCCACCGATCAATAACACAATACGGCCACCTGCACTCAGATCATTACAGCATTACAGCGTGCAAAGAGCAAGTCGATTCACTCAGAATTTATGCCATAAATGTTGATGTAAATTTGGATGGTAAGCCAATACTATTCATAGTCAGAGGAAGCCTTGATTGGTACAGATTGATCACTGGTGCACACAGGGACCATTAGGGTGGGGCTAACAAGAGTATTAGCACAGCTGTTGTCCACTATAGCCAGGTTGTCTCAATCCTCCGCTGTCAATTTAATTCCTCCCTCTGGACTTCCCTGCAGTCTTGCAGTTGTACCGATTCCTCCCCTTCAGTCTTGCACAGGTGTAGCGGCTCCTCCCCTCCATTCTTGCACAGGTATACCAGCTCCTCCCCTCCAGTCTTGCACAGGTGTACCGGCTCCTCCCCTCCAGTCTTGCACAGGTGTACCAGCTCCTCCCCCTCCAGTCTTGCACAGGTGTACCAGCTCCTCCCCCTCCAGTATTTCACAGTTGTACCAGCTCCTCCAGTTCAGTCTTGCACAGGTGTACCAGCTCCTCCCCCTCCAGTCTTTCACAGTTGTACCAGCTCCTCCCCTTCAGCCTTGCACAGGTGTAGCGGCTCCTCGCCTTCAGCCTTGCACAGGTGTACCAGCTCCTCCCATATAGTCCTGCACAGGTGTAACAACTCCTCCCCTTCAGTCTTGCACAGGTGTACTGGCTCCTCCCCTTCAGTCATACACAGGTGTACCGGCTCCTCCCCTCCAGTCTTGCACAGGTGTACCGGCTCCTCCCCTCCAGTCTTGCACAGGTGTATTGGCTCCTCCCCTTCAGTCTTGCACAGGTGTACCGGCTCCTCCCCTTCAGTCTTGCACAGGTGTACCGGCTCCTCCCCTTCAGTCTTGCACAGGTGTACCGGCTCCTCCCCTCCAGTCTTGCACAGGTGTACCGGCTCCTCCCCTCCAGTCTTCCACAGGTGTACCGGCTCCTTCCCTCCAGTCTTGCACAGGTGTACCGGCTCCTCCCCTTCAGTCTTGCACAGGTGTACCGGCTCCTCCCCTGCAGTCTTGCACAGGTGTACCGGCTCCTCCCCTGCAGTCTTACACAGGTGTACCGGCTCCTCCCCTTCAGTCTTACACAGGTGTCGGCTCCTCCCCTTCAGTCTTGCACAGGTGTACCAGTTCCTCCCCATCAGTCTTGCACAGGTGTACCGGCTCCTCCCCTTCAGTCTTGCACAGGTATACCAGTTCCTCCCCATCAGTCTTGCACAGGTGTACCAGTTCCTCCCCATCAGTCTTGCACAGGTGTATCGGCTCCTCTCCTGCACTGAAATGGCTTCCTCTGATGTCACTGCACACTGTGAGCTTTTCACAACATGCATTAGAAGCTACAGCCAGTCAGACAGAGCTCCGCCTCATTTCCTGGCTGAAGGACGTCCAGCATCATCTAGTTCTTTTTTTTCCCCCAGCCTGATTGTCCCTGGCCACGACCCTTTCTTTCAATGGATTTTCAGTTCTTTCCATCATGGAGGGTCAGCGTCACATGTGGGCGTAATCACGCAAATACAGACTAGTAACGCCCACTCCTCCAGAATGACACCCACCCATCAAGGCATTTTGATATTTGCATAACCCCTCCCACTGCTTGCATCAGACCTGAGGGCTCTTGAGTACTGTGATGTTTTCAGGAAGCTATGTACAGCATCCTGCCGCCACCTCCCACCAGCCATGATCTGCCTGCATTGCATAGGGAACTACAGAGACTGGGGCACTGGGGTAAAGCGCACATTATTGTAACACATTGTGTCAGTCAGTGCATCGCACTGTGATGTATTCTGAACGGCATTAGGGAGATGCAACCCCAAGGCACGTGTTGTAGAGCACCACACAACGCACGACAGCATATTTTGGTGTGCTCTGTTGCAAAAATCGTCAATATTTTTGGAAGTTTGGCACATTGGCAGGCTATTCATTCGACTGGGCTGCCTTAGCACAATACACCTCAGTGTGGGGAAAAAATAAAAAATGTGCATGCCTTAACCACAACCCGTCCGCCCGTTGTATATAAACGGCCGGATGGTGGCAGTGCAGGGGTGGGTGGGTGTTTATAAACAGCCTCCCCGCCCCCTGCTTGTGCGCGCTCCCTGGGAGCTTGCAGCACCACAATCCGGTGCCCGCTGTGTCCTCCGGACACAGTGGAACACCGATCGTCGTACGGGACCTCTCTGTGAGGTCCCGATCATGTGATCACTGATTGGCCAATAAGTGATCACATGAATTGTTGTAAGCAAGATGTCACTTCTGACATCATTGCTTACTACTAGTGAAATCTGTGAATGATCACAGAGATCACATGGTACAGGGCCATTCACAACAGCCTTGTACCATGTGACAAGCTGTGACCAATCACAGCTCACACAGTATTTCTCAATGGCTACAAGAATGCAGCCAGAGAGAAGGAGAAATGATTGCTTTTATAGCCTTTATGGGTGTAAAAGCAATCAGTGTAAAAAAAAATCTGCATCACCCCCCACAAGTAGTACAGTGTCACCATGGTGACACTGTACTACTAGGGTGACAGTATGTAAAAAAACAAAACAAAAAAAACAAAACAATAATATAAAAAAATAAAATAAAAACGTAAAAAAAAGTTATAAAATAATTTGGGTTACTTTACTAAAAGGATCACGGAATAAATTTTGGCCGAGATTTATGATGAAAGATTATTTATTTGCAAAATTTTATAAGAAAAACACTTTTTTTTCAAAATTTTTGGACTTTTTCATTTACATAGCAAAAAAAATAAAAATCCCAGCGGTGAATAAATACCACCAAAATAAAGCTTTATCTGTCCCAAAAAAAGCTAAAATATTCATATGGGTGCAGTGTTGCATGACCGCGCAATTGTCATTCAAACTGTGACAGCGCTGAAAGTTGAAAACTGGCCTTGACAGGAAGGGGGTGAAAGTGTCCGGACTGGAAGGGGGTGAAAGTGTCCAGACTGGAAGGGGGTGAAAGTGTCCAGACTGGAAGGGGGTGAAAGTGTCCAGACTGGAAGGGGGTGAAAGTGTCCAGACTGGAAGGGGGTGAAAGTGTCCAGACTGGAAGGGGGGGAAAGTGTCCGGACTGGAAGGGGGGGAAAGTGTCCGGACTGGAAGGGGGGGAAAGTGTCCGGACTGGAAGGGGGGAAAGTGTCCGGACTGGAAGGGGGGAAAGTGTCCGGACTGGAAGGGGGGGAAAGTGTCCGGACTGGAAGGGGGGGAAAGTGTCCGGACTGAAAGAGGGAGAAAGTGTCCGGACTGGAAGGAGGGGAAAGTGTCCGGACTGGAAGGGGGGGAAAGTGTCCGGACTGGAAGGGGGGGAAAGTGTCCGGACTGGAAGGGGGGGAAAGTGTCCGGACTGGAAGGGGGGGAAAGTGTCCGGACTGGAAGGGGGGGAAAGTGTCCGGACTGGAAGGGGGGGAAAGTGTCTGGACTGGAAGGGGGGGAAAGTGTCTGGACTGGAAGGGGGGGAAAGTGTCTGGACTGGAAGGGGGGGAAAGTGTCTGGACTGGAAGGGGGGGAAAGTGTCTGGACTGGAAGGGGGGGAAAGTGTCTGGACTGGAAGGGGGGGAAAGTGTCTGGACTGGAAGGGGGGGAAAGTGTCTGGACTGGAAGGGGGGGAAAGTGTCTGGACTGGAAGGGGGGGAAAGTGTCTGGACTGGAAGGGGGGGGAAGTGTCTGGACTGGAAGGGGGGGAAAGTGTCTGGACTGGAAGGGGGGGAAAGTGTCTGGACTGGAAGGGGGGGAAAGTGTCTGGACTGGAAGGGGGGGAAAGTGTCTGGACTGGAAGGGGGGGAAAGTGTCTGGACTGGAAGGGGGGGAAAGTGTCTGGACTGGAAGGGGGGGAAAGTGTCTGGACTGGAAGGGGGGGAAAGTGTCTGGACTGGAAGGGGGGGAAAGTGTCTGGACTGGAAGGGGGGGAAAGTGTCTGGACTGGAAGGGGGGGAAAGTGTCTGGACTGGAAGGGGGGGAAAGTGTCTGGACTGGAAGGGGGGGAAAGTGTCTGGACTGGAAGGGGGGGAAAGTGTCTGGACTGGAAGGGGGGGAAAGTGTCTGGACTGGAAGGGGGGGGAAGTGTCTGGACTGGAAGGGGGGGAAAGTGTCTGGACTGGAAGGGGGGAAAGTGTCCGGACTGGAAGGGGGGAAAGTGTCCGGACTGGAAGGGGGGGGGGGGAGTGTCCAGACTGGAAGGGGGTGAAAGTGTCCGGACTGGAAGGGGGTGAAAGTGTCCGGACTGGAAGGGGGTGAAAGTGTCCGGACTGGAAGAGGGAGAAAGTGTCCGGACTGGAAGAGGGAGAAAGTGTCCGGACTGGAAGGGGGTGAAAGTGTCCGGACTGGAAGGGGGGGAAGTGTCCGGACTGGAAGGGGGGGGGGGGAAAGTGTCCGGACTGGAAGGGGGGGGGAAAGTGTCCGGACTGGAAGGGGGGGGAAAGTGTCCGGACTGGAAGGGGGGGGAAGTGTCCGGACTGGAAGGGGGGGGAAGTGTCCGGACTGGAAGGGGGGGGAAGTGTCCGGACTGGAACGGGGGGGAAGTGTCCGGACTGGAAGGGGGGGGGAAAGTGTCCAGACTGGAAGAGGGAGAAAGTGTCCGGACTGGAAGGGGGGGAAAGTGTCTGGACTGGAAGGGGGGGAAAGTGTCTGGACTGGAAGGGGGGGAAAGTGTCTGGACTGGAAGGGGGGGAAAGTGTCTGGACTGGAAGGGGGGGGGGAAAGTGTCCAGACTGGAAGAGGGAGAAAGTGTCCGGACTGGAAGGGGGGGAAAGTGTCTGGACTGGAAGGGGGGGAAAGTGTCTGGACTGGAAGGGGGGAAAGTGTCCGGACTGGAAGGGGGGAAAGTGTCCGGACTGGAAGGGGGGGGGGAAGTGTCCAGACTGGAAGGGGGTGAAAGTGTCCGGACTGGAAGGGGGGGGGGGAAGGGTCCGGACTAAAAGGGGGGGGGGGGGGGGAGTGTTCGGACTGGAAGGGGGTAAAAGTGTCTGGACTGGAAGGGGGTAAAGTGTCCAGACTAGAAGGGGGGGGGGGAGTGTTCGGACTGGAAGGGGGTAAAAGTTTCCGGACTGGAAGGGGGTAAAAGTTTCCGGACTGGAAGGGGGTAAAAGTTTCCGGACTGGAAGGGGGTAAACGTGTCCTGACTGGAAGGGGGTAAAAGTTTCCGGACTGGAAGGGGGGTAAACGTGTCCTGACTGGAAGGGGGTGAAAGTGTCCGGACTGGAAGTGGGTAAAAGTGTCCGGACTGGAAGGGGGTAAAAGTGTCCGGACTGGAAGGGGGGGAAAGTGTCCGGACATGAAGTGGTTAATGCAACATACTAGCATGCCGAGGTGTGAATGGGCTCTCGCCATCATACCAGAATAATCCGAGGGGGGTGACGAGGATCTGGGGGGTCAGGGAGGAGTTCCATGCACATGAATGCATTTCCGGATGTCGTCAGCAACAGGGGCCGCGCGCGATATTCGCTTTGCACAAAGTAACGCAACAGCTGCGCCCCCCACCCACCTCCGCCGTTTTGTTTATAGGTCTCGTCCCGCTACACACATTACAGCAATCAAGCCGGGAATACATTTACATAATATGTAATTACACAAAGAGAACGCATTAACATCTGCATCTGTCTGCGACTCCAATCAGACGCTGCCAGCGAACAAAGGCAGACAGAGAGAGACAACGGGGTGTGCAAAATACGCACGGACAACAACAGGGCGCTGCGGTGTGCAGATGCTTGGAGTGCAAACAGGAGTCTGCAATACAAACCAGGAGCCTCAAAAAGGTGGAACACCAAAAATTTTAAGGAATGTCCAAGCAATGCAAAACATGAATGAGTCACATTGTAATTTTAACAGCCCCCCTCCTCTTAGCCCCCCCACTGCCCTGACCATAAAAAAAGTACCTTTTGTACAGAATTCCTTCTGAAAATGCTAGTGCGCTTCCTGGTATGTGAGGGTGCCTAGGAACTCATGTTCTGTAGCTGTATATCTGCAGTGTGAGATCAGCTAAGGCACTACTGCCTCCGACTGCTCTTTTCACCAGATGTGGAGTGGGATTTGGTGATGTCACTGCTGTGCAGCTCCTTGCTGGAGAGGAAGTTGTACCTGGTGACCTGTAGCGCAAGGATCTCTCTGCTTCCACTTTATCCATTCTGGGGATCTGTGCTGATCACTGTTCTCTTTACTGGAGAAGCTGTACCTGGGGACCATCAGCACAAGGATCTCCCTGCTTCCACTTTATCCATTCTGGGGATCTGTGCTGATCACTGTTCTCCTTGCTGGAGGAGCTGTACCTGGGGACCAGCAGCACAAGGATCTCCCTGCTTCCACTTTATCCATTCTGGGGATCTGTGCTGATCACTGTTCTCTTTACTGGAGAAGCTGTACCTGGGGACCATCAGCACAAGGATCTCCCTGCTTCCACTTTATCCATTCTGGGGATCTGTGCTGATCACTGTTCTCCTTGCTGGAGAAGCTGTACCTGGGGACCAGCAGCACAAGGATCTCCCTGCTTCCACTTTATCCATTCTGGGGATCGGTGATGATCACTGTTCTCTTTACTGGAGAAGCTGTACCTGGGAATCTGCAGCGCAAGGATCTTTCTGCTTCTGTTTATCCATTCTGGGGATCTGTGCAGCTCAGCTGTCCTTGCTGGAGAGGAAGCTGTACCTGGGATATGCAGTGCAAGGATCTCCCTGCTTCCGCTTTATCCATTCTGGGGATCTGTTCTGATCACTGTTCTCTTTACTAGAGAAGCGGTACCTGGGAACTGCAGAGCAAGGATCTCCCTGCTTCTGCTTTATTCATTTTGGGGATCTGTGTAGCTCACAGTTGTCCTTGCTGGACAGGAGGCTGTACCTGGGGATCTGCAGCACAAGGATCTCTCTGCTTCTGCTTTATCCATTTATGGGATCTGTGCAGATCACTGTTCTCCTTGCTGAAGAAACTGTACCTGGGGATCTGCAGCGCAAGGATCTCCCTGCTTCTGCTTTATCTGTCCTGGGGATCTGTGCTGATCACTGTTCTCCTTGATGAAGAAACTGTACCTGGGCATCTGAAGTGCAAGGACCTCCCTGCTTCTACTTCCTCCACCTCTATCATTACCCCATCAGTGATCAGGTCATCTGACATGAGGAAGCAAAGCCCTGACACTACCAAAATGGTCACCTCCACACAGTGCAGAACAAGCCATGGTAACTAAGTAATGGGGAAAGGATCAGCTTCAGGGAGTCCAAAGAAAATACTGGTCAGTCATTTGCCCTCTGTCGGCTGTTTTTGGGCACATCGTCCAGAATTTCGGTTCCCCTTTATATGCATCCTCTCCTATGGCTTTTGCAAAGAGGCTGCATAACACAGGGTCATGTAACAGGCTGCATGGCACAGGATCATGTAACAGGCTGCATGGCACAGGATCATGTAACAAGAGGCTGCATGGCACAGGATCATGTAACAGGCTGCATGGCACAGGATCTTGTAACAGGCTGCATGGCACAGGATCATGTAACAGGCTGCATGGCACAGGATCATGTAACAAGAGGCTGCATGGCACAGGATCATGTAACAAGAGGCTGCATTGCACAGGATCATGTAACAAGAGGCTGCATGGCACAGGATCATGTAACAGGCTGAGTGACATAGGATCATGTAACAGGCTGCATGGCACAGGATCATGTAACAAGAGGCTGCATGGCACAGGATCATGTAACAGGCTGCATGGCACAGGATCATGTAACAGGCTGCATGGCACAGGATCATGTAACAAGAGGCTGCATGGCACAGGATCATGTAACAAAAGGCTGCATGGCACAGGATCATGTAACAAAAGGCTGCATGGCACAGGATCATGTAACAAAAGGCTGCATAACACAGGGTCATGTAAAAGGCTGCATGGCACAGGGTCATGTAACAGGCTGCATGGCACAGGATCATGTAACAAGAGGCTGCATGGCACAGGATCATGTAACAAGAGGCTGCATGGCACAGGATCATGTAATAGGCTGACGGACATAGGATCATATAATAGACTGACATAGGATCATGTAACAGGAGGCTGCAGAGCAAAGGACTATGTAAAGAGGCTGCATGGCACAGGATCATCTAACAATCCTACCGAAAAGCACCATAAAAATCCTTACTAATTTGACTGCAGTTGATATCAGATTCAGACCGGAAGTACATCTGGTGAGTTTTCTGCTCAGGCCTTGCACTCGATTTCTCCTCTTGATGTCTTTTTGTACCATTAGAAGTCCCGTGCCTAAAAACGAGCCGAGATTTGATGCTGTGAGCAGCGAGTTGGGGGATGGCCTCCTGCACAGTTGGGGGATGGCCTCCTGCAAAGTCGGGGGGATGGCCTCCTGCACAGTCGGGGGGATGACCTCCTGCACAGTCGGGGGGATGACCTCCTGCACAGTCGGGGGGATGACCTCCTGCACAGTTGGGTTTTGGCCTCCTGAACAGTTGGGGGATAACCTCCTGCACAGTTGGGGGACGGCCTCCTGCACAGTTGGGGGACGGCCTCCTGCACAGTTGGGGGACGGCCTCCTGCACAGTTGGGGGATGGCCTCCTGCACAGTTGGGGATGACCTCCTGCACAGTTGGGGGACGGCCTCCTGCACAGTTGGGGGACGACCTCCTGCACAGTTGGGGGATGAACTCCTGCACAGTTGGGGGATGACCTCCTGCACAGTTGGGTTTTGGCCTCCTGCACAGTTGGGGGATGACCTCCTGCACAGTTGGGGGATGACCTCCTGCACAGTTGGGGGATGACCTCCTGCACAGTTGGGTTTTGGCCTCCTGCACAGTTGGGGGATGACCTCCTGCACAGTTGGGGGATGGCCTCCTGCACAGTTGGGGGACGGCCTCCTGCACAGTTGGGGGACGGCCTCCTGCACAGTTGGGGGACGGCCTCCTGCACAGTTGGGGGACGACCTCCTGTACAGTTGAGTTTTGGCCTCCTGCACAGTTGGGGGATGACCTCCTGCACAGTTGGGGGATGGCCTCCTGCACAGTTGGGGGATGGCCTCCTGCACAGTTGGGGGATGACCTCCTGCACAGTTGGGGGATGACCTCCTGCACAGTTGGGGGATGGCCTCCTGCACAGTTGGGGGATGGCCTCCTGCACAGTTGGGGGATGGCCTCCTGCACAGTTGGGGGATGGCCTCCTGCACAGTTGGGGGATGGCCTCCTGCACAGTTGGGGGATGACCTCCTGCACAGTTGGGGGATGGCCTCCTGCACAGTTGGGGGGTGGCCTCCTGCACAGTTGGGGGATGGCCTCCTGCACAGTTGGGGGATGGCCTCCTGCACAAGCTCTGTAAAGTTTCAGGGCCGACATAAAGGATGAGAAGCAGATAAAATATGACCTGCCAATGGAAGACCGCGGTGGAAATGCGATTCTTCGCTCGGCGCCTCGTCGTTAATTAACTTCCACCCATTTGTTATGCTAATCGCTCGCTGATTAGTGGTTGTGACACCAGCAATCTGATGTGAAATTGATGGGAAGGATTGCGGAATGTGCGGAGGGCATCCTTGGCGGATGTGAAGAACTTCTCCGACCTGGCAGCAGAAAATGATACATTGTGACACAAAGTGAGAAGGAATGAAGTCCTAATCCTGCAATACGAGGACTTTCCTTCCAAACGTCTCATTAATGGACTCGACCCAAATGTTCTGCCAGCTCAAGTCTCCATTTTCTTATAAATAGAGCTCTCCGCGTAGAATTGTGTCAGAGAAAGAAATCCCCGACATCCCGCTAGACATGTCCGCTCTCTAGGCCCACAAGTGGCCCTCAGGGACCAGCAAGGAGCGTGCAAAATCCAGAGGAGTTGGGGAAATCTTTGTATGAAATGGTGGGAACCCCTCATAATGAGCACAGCGGGTGTAGACCCAGGAACTCAGCACAGGGATGGTGGAAACCCCTCATAATGGGCACAGCGGGTGTACAGACCTGGGAACTCAGCACAGGGATGGTGGGAACCCCTCATAATGAGCACAGCGGGTGTACAGACCTGGGAACTCAGCACAGGGATGGTGGGAACCCCTCATAATGGGCACAGCAGGCGTACAGACCCGGGAACACTCAGCACATTGACGGAGGGAACCCCTCATAATGGACACAGTGGGTGTACAGACCCGGGGACTCAGCACAGGGATGGTGGGAACCCCTCATAATGGGCACAGCAGGCGTACAGACCCAGGAACACTCAGCACATTGACGGAGGGAACCCCTCATATTGGACACAGTGGGTGTACAGACCCGGGGACTCAGCACAGGGATGGTGGGAACCCCTCATAATGGGCACAGCGGGTGTACAGAACTGGGAACTAAGCACAGGGGTGGTGGGAACCTCTCATAATGGGCACAGCGGGTGTACAGACCCGGGAACTCGGCACAGGGATGGTGGGAACCCCTCATAATGGGCACAGCGGGTGTACAGACCCGGGAGCTCGGCACAGGGATGGTGGGACCTTTCATAATGGGCACTTTGAAGGTACAGACCCGGGGACTCAGCACAGGGATGATGGGAACCCCTCATAATGGGCACAGCAGGTGTAAAGACCCGGGAACTCGGCACAGGGATGGTGGGACCTTTCATAATGGGCACAGCGGGTGTACAGACCCGGGAACTCAGCACAGGGATGGTGGGACCTTTCATAATGGGCATTTTGAAGGTACAGACCCGGGAGATCACCAATAGAGTCCCTGAGGGATAGCAGAGACGTTAACCCTCCAGAATCCCCCAAACACTGGAATGTCGGTTCCGGGCGCGCTGACCCTTTCAGGGAAGAACTCGGATGTATCGGTCTCCACGGGGGATTCTGTTTGTCACGGAAATAATCATCTTATTTTCCTCGATAATCGAAAGCGCTTCCATATAGGTGACCTCAGCGCTGAGACACGCATCTTGCATCAGAAGACGGATTCTTGCGGTTCGGCGGATATTCCCCGGAGGGGGCGGTAATAATGGAAGGTTGTACAGCTACCACAGCGCCATCACTAATTAAATCCCAGAATACGCCAACAGAGATTATTCGAGAGATACGAGACCATTGGACTCAAGACTCTCATCTCCTGCGTTGTGCCTCGCGCCGTCACGCAGCAATAATATGTGACCATGAGAGCCCATTGGGGCCCTACACTTCGGCCTTCATAATGGCATCTTCACATGTATATAGGACACACAGTGAAGGAAATGTGTATTTGCTCCCCCCTGATGGTGAATGTTCGCCCCTCACACAGAAACGATCGGTCTAACAATGGAATGTTCGCCCCTCACACAGAAATGATCGGTCTAACAATGGAATGTTCGCCCCTCACACAGAAACGATCGGTCTAACAATGGAATGTTCGCTGTAACACTGAGAGACAGAAAACAAAAACAAATTCAGCAGAAATGCGAGTCATCAACTGTTACCACAACTTTGCAGGAGTACAATCATCTAAAATGTCCCCCGAGAGTCACTTCGAATCGCACAGCCTCTGTATTGCAAGCACTAAAGTTACATAAAAGGAGGAAGTGACGCGACGGTCGCGTGATGACGCAACCCTAGGGGGCAGGTCTATGACACCGTGGACCAGGGCTGCTGTTAGAAACCACTGGGCCCCATACAGCCAACCTGAAAGCGCCCTGCTCAAAAAAAAAAAAAAAAGACAGTTTACTATGCTTCAGTTATGAATGAACACAGTGAGTGATCTGTGCCAATCACTCACTGTGTTCATTCAAGAAAGGGAGGGGCTGGCAAATGTGACATGTTTACTGGACCATTCCCCCTGCTCTCCATTCTGAAGGATCCTATTGTGTGCTTGCAGCCAGCTGTGGAAAGGAGAGGAGGGAAGCCGGGGGCACTGCGGGGGTGGGGGCACACAGGGGGGCCTGGGCAGCAGGGGGAATTGTATGCTGCACAGGAAGGGTGATGGGTGCGTTGGGGGGCAATTACTGGAATCAGCCTTCAGCTGCTGCAGAGAGCCATACAGGGGATCAATTCCAGTAACTGCCCCCATGCCGTGCCGATCACCCCCATGCCAACATCTGATTCACGCAGCTGCCTGAACCCCATACAGGACTGTTGGTACCCCCTTATCCACAGCATTACCATCAAGGGGCATTTGCCTTGGGCATCACTTTTCAGGGGGCACCCCAGAAGAAAGGTCACTGGTTCTTCTCATCACCGGGCTGAGCAGCAGAGCGGAGTGAAGGGAGTGCCACCCCCCCAGAAGAATGGCCGCTGGTTCTCCTGGGCAGCAGAGCGGAGTGAAGGGAGTGCCACCCCCCTGGAAGAACGGCCGCTGGTTCTCCTGGGCAGCAGAGCGGAGGGAAGGAAGCACAGCCCCCCGGAACAGTGGCCGCTCGTTCTCCTGAGGAGTAGAGTGGAAGGAAGGGAGCACAGCCCCCCAGAAGAACGGCCGCTGGTTCTCCTGGGCAGCAGAGCGGAGTGAAGGGAGTGCCACCCGGAAGAACGGCCGCTGGTTCTCCTGGGCAGCAAAGTGGAGTGAAGGGAGCACCACAAGGAAGAACGGCCACTGGTTCTCCTGGGCAGAAGAGCGGAGGGAAGGGAGAGCCACCCCCCCCGGAAGAATGGCCGTTGGTCCTCCTGGGCAGCAGAGCGGAGGGAAGGGAGCCACCACCCCCCGGAAGAATGGCCGCTAGTTCTCCTGAGAAGCACAGCGGAAGGTAGGGAGCACCGCCCCCCGGAAGAATAGCCGCTAGCTCTCCTGAGAAGCACAGCGGAAGGAAGGGAGCACCGCCCCCCGGAAGAATGGCCGCTAGTTCTCCTGGGCAGCAGAGCGGAAGGAAGGGAGCACCGCCCCCCCCCCCCCCCGGAAGAATGGCCGCTGGTCCTCCTGGGCAGCAGAGCAGAGTGATGGGAGTGCCACCCCCCCGGAAGAACGGCCGCTGGTTCTCCTGGGCAGCAGAGCGGAGGGAAGGAAGCACAGCCCCCCGGAACAATGGCCGCTCGTTCTCCTGAGCAGTAGAGTGGAAGGAAGGGAGCACAGCCCCCCAGAAGAACGGCCGCTGGTTCTCCTGGGCAGCAGAGCGGAGTGAAGGGAGTGCCACCCGGAAGAACGGCCGCTGGTTCTCCTGGGCAGCAGAGTGGAGTGAAGGGAGCACCACAAGGAAGAACGGCCACTGGTTCTCCTGGGCAGAAGAGCGGAGGGAAGGGAGAGCCACCCCCCCGGAAGAATGGCCGTTGGTCCTCCTGGGCAGCAGAGCGGAGGGAAGGGAGCCACCGCCCCCCAGAAGAACGGCCGCTGGTTCTCCTGGGCAGAAGAGCGGAGGGAAGGGAGAGCCACCCCCCCCCGGAAGAATGGCCGTTGGTCCTCCTGGGCAGCAGAGCGGAGGGAAGGGAGCCACCACCCCCCGGAAGAATGGCCGCTAGTTCTCCTGGGCAGCAGAGCAGAGTGAAGGGAACACCGCCCCCCGGAAGAATGGCCGCTAGTTCTCCTGAGAAGCACAGCGGAAGGAAGGGAGCACCGCCCCCCGGAAGAATAGCCGCTAGCTCTCCTGAGAAGCACAGCGGAAGGAAGGGAGCACCGCCCCCCGGAAGAATGGCCGCTAGTTCTCCTGGGCAGCAGAGCGGAAGGAAGGGAGCACTGCCCCCCCCCCGGAAGAATGGCCGCTGGTCCTCCTGGGCAGCAGAGCAGAGTGATGGAAGCAGCCGTGAAACTCCAGGAGCAGAGCCACTGTGTTGGTGAGTCTCTCTCCGTGGGGAAGGGTAGAGGGGGAGTCGCAGGGGCCGTGGTGTGCGGGTCAGTCGCAGGTGGAGGAGCTGCTGGGTGGTAGCATGGGACAGAGGTGGCAGATTTTTTGTGTTGTCTAGGGCAACACAAAATCTAAATACACTCCTACCTGCTGTGGACTCACAGGATGCGGGTTTGAACCCAGAAGATGGATGGAACAGCGTCAGACAGGAGGTGAGCACTGCAGCTGCTTACTTGGCCTAAATATTTTATTTTTTGGTTTTTAAAAGAAGCAGAAGTTGAGTTTGTAAAGCTGAACTCCAGGCATGGATCTCACTGCATTGTTACCTTAGTCCATCTTGGGCTAATATGAGGATTCATACGACATTCCTGTGGAAGCGAAGAATCCCTGTAGTGGAATCCGCGTGTCCTGTGCCGAGCAGCTGCCCTGTGCCATAGGAACCGAAGGTCGCTTGCGCGGCATGGGTGCTATTCAGAGAAAACTCCATGACTAAAACAAATTTCTTGACTGCACAAAGTGGAGAGGCAGGGTGGTGACATCACAACCTCCACCTCACCCAATCACAGAATGCCTTGCAGCCACTGAGAAAAATGCAGTGTTGTGTGAAGGGCGCCTATGCCAAGCATGGACCTGGAAGACAGCCATGATCAGTGTAGTAGCGGTGACTACAGTCGTCACTCAGGTATGGAAAATCTATATTTTAAATTGGTCCCAGCTGGACCGTTATAGCTATCCAATGGTATCTGGTAACGCAAATTGCTAATCAGCCAATTACATGGCAGCAACGCAATACATTTAGGCATCTGAACGTGGTGAAGATGACTTGCTGAAGTTCAAACTGAGCATCAGAATGGGGAAGAAAGGGGACTTAAGTGACTTTGAACGTGGCATGGTTGTTGGTGCCAAAGGGGCTGGTCTGAGTATTTCAAAATTGGCTGATCTATGGGATTTTCATGCACAACCATTTCTATTACAGAGAAGGGTCCAAAAAGAGAAAATATCCAGTGAGCAGCAGTTGTGTGGAGAAAAATACCTTGTTGATGTCAGAGGAGAATGGGCAGACTGGTTCCAGATGATAGAAAGGCAACAGTAACTCCAATAACCCCTCGTTACACCCAAGGAATGCAGAATCCCATCTCTGAACATACAATACGTACAACCTCAAAGCAGATGGGCTACAGCAGCAGAAGACCACACCGGGTGCCACTCCTGTCAGCTAAGAACAGGAAACGGAGGCTACAATTCCCACAGGATCACCAAAATTGGACAATAAAAGATTGGAAAATTGATGCCTGGTCTGATGAGTCTGGATTTCAGCTGCGACATTCAGATGGTAGGGTCAGAATTTGGTGTAAACAACATGAAAGCATGGATCCATCCTGCCTTGTATCAATGGTTCAGGCTGGTGGTGGTGGTGTCATGGTGTGGGGGATCCATCCTGCCTTGTATCAACGGTTCAGGCTGGTGGTGGTGGTGTCATGGTGTGGTGGATCCATCCTGCCTTGTATCAATGGTTCAGGCTGGTGGTGGTGGTGTCATGGTGTGGTGGATCCATCCTGCCTTCTACCAATGGTTCAGGCTGGTGGTGGTGGTGTCATGGTGTGGTGGATCCATCCTGCCTTGTATCAACGGTTCAGGCTGGTGGTGTCATGGTGTGGTGGATCCATCCTGCCTTGTAGCAATGGTTCAGGCTGGTGGTGTCATGGTGTGGTGGATCCATCCTGCCTTGTATCAACGGTTCAGGCTGGTAGTGGTGGTGTCATGGTGTGGTGGATCCATCCTGCCTTGTAGCAATGGTTCAGGCTGGTGGTGTCATGATGTGGGGGACATTTTCTTGGCACACTTTGGGCCCCTTAGTTCCAACTGAGCATCGTTTACCTGAGTCTACCACGGTCTACCTGAGTATTGTTGCTGACCATGTCCATCCCTCTATGACCCCAGTGTCCCCATCTTCTGATGGCTCCTTCCAGCAGGGTAATGCACCATGTCACAAAGCTCAAATCATCTCCAACTGGTTTCCAGAACATGACAATGAGGTCACTGTCCTCCAATGGCCTCCACAGTCACCAGATCTCCTTCCAATAGAGCACCTTTGGGATGTGGTGGAACGGGAGATTCCCATCATGGATGTGCAGCCGACAAATCTGCCGCAACAGCGTGACCCTATCATGTCAATATGGAGCAAAATCTCTGAGGAACATTTCCAACACCTTGTTGAATCTATGCCAGCAAGAATGAAGGCAAAATGGGGTCCAACCCAGTACCGGCAAGGTGGACCGTTGCGTGTATATATACTATATGTACTGTAAACGCAAGGAACAACCAGAACAAAATCGCAGTATCAGGTTTAAAAGAGCGTTCTACATGGACCATCCAACAAACTTCTACCCCGCCTTGTCCTGCACACACAGCATGGCAGAGAGAAGATGGCTGTCGCCTCCTTTTTCTTTTTTTGCATACAAGAATCTCATATACGGTGTGTGGGTTTGTGTACACAGGCTTTTACATTTCAATCATTTGATGAATACAGGTGGGAGGATTTGCTACCCGCTTTCCCTTCATAAATATTCCTCTCCAGAAATAGGAGAGGCTGCCCGGGCAACTGACAACTTCTCTGCCGTAAACCTGGACCGGTGCTGAATACACAGATGAGCAGCCCACGGCATGAAGCCTGAATCATGGCTGCGATGGTTTCAGCACCACGGACAGCAAATGTTATCCTGTGTATAGTGATCAGTCCACACCCGTCTTAAGCCCTCACGCACACGGGACGTTCTTACAGTGGCTGTTTTTGGCTTTTGACTTTTTTCCTACAGCCAGTAAACCCCCCAGCATGTTATCCTATGTGTCCGTGCCCACATACAGTGAGGGAAATAAGAATTTGCTCCCCGGCTGATGTTGAATGTTTGCCCCTCACACAGAAATGATCGGTCTAACAATGGAATGTTCGCCCCTCACACAGAAATGATCGGTCTAACAATGGAATGTTCGGTGTAACACTGAGAGACAGAATACAACAACAAATTCAGCAGAAATGCGTCTAACAAATGATGACGGATCTGCATGTTCATGAGGGAAAGAAGGATTTGATCCCCTATCATTCAGCAGGATTTCTGGCTCCCAGGTGTCTTTCATACAGGTAACAAGCTGAGATTAGAAGCAGTCCCTTAAAGGGAGTGCTGCTAATCTCATTGTGTTACCTGTATAAAAGACACCTGTCCACAGGAGCAATCAAACCATCAGATTCCAAACTCTCCACCATGGCAAAGACCAAAGAGCTGTCCAAGGATGTCAGGGACAAGATGGTAGACCTACACAAGGCTGGACTGGGCTACCAAACTATGGCCAAGCAGCTTGGTGAGAAGGTGACAACAGTTGGTGCAATCATTCACAAATGGAAGAAACACAAAACAAGTGTCAGTCTCCCTAGGTCTGGTGCACCATGCAAGATCTCACCTCGTGGAGTGTCAATGATCATGAGAACAGTGAGGAATCATCCCAGAACTACACGTGAGGATCTTGTCAATGATCTCCAGGCAGCTGGGACCACAGTCACCAAGAAAACAATTGGTAACACACTACGCCGACAAGGACTGAAATCCTGCAGTGCCCGCAAGGTCCCTCTACTCAAGAAAGCACATGTCCAGGCCGTCTGAAGTCTGCCACTGAACATCTGAATGATGCAGAGGAGGACTGGTTGAATGTGTTGTGGTCAGAGGAGACCAAAATCAAGCTCTTTGGCATCAACTCAACTCGCTGTGTTTGGCGGAGCAGGAATGCTGCCTATGACCCCAAGAACACCATCCCAACTGTGAAACATGGTGGTGGAAACATTCTGCTTTGGGGGTGTTTTTCTGCTAAGGGGACAGGACAACTGCACCGCATCAAAGGGACGAAGGACGGGGCAATGTACCGCCAAATCTTGGGTGAGAACCTTCTTCCCTCAGCCAGGGCATTGAAAATGGGTGGTGGATGGGTGTTCCAGCATGACAATGACCCAAAACACACGGCCAAGGCAACAAAGGAGCGGCTCAAGAAGAAGCACATTAAGGTCCTGGAGTGGCCTAGCCAGTCTCCAGACCTTCATCCGATTGAAAATCTGTGGAGGGAGCTGAAAGTTTGAGTTGCCAAACGTCAGCCACCAAACCTTAATAACTTGGAGAGGATCTGCCAAGAGGAGTGGGCCAAAATCCCTCCTGAGATGTGTGCAAACCTGGTGGCCAACTCGAGGAAACGTCTGACCTCTGTGAGTGCCAACAAGGGATTTGCCACCAAGTACTAATTCATGTTTTGTGAAGGGGATCAAATCCTTCTTTCCCTCATGAACATGCAGATCAGTCATCATTTGTTAGACGCATTTCTGCTGAATTTGTTGTTGTATTCTGTCTCTTAGTGTTACAATACACCGAACATTCGATTTTTAGACCGATCATTTCTTTGTGAGGGGCGAACATTCAAAATTAGTAGGGGAGCAAATATGCATTTCCTTCACTGTAGACTGGAATCAATGTTTTTTGGCTGGAAAAAAAACCCAGGACTAGCGGGTTTGTAGAGGAGTTTTTTAGCTGTAAAAACGCTCTAACGCTGAAAAACTTCGCAAAATGCGGTAAACCGGCACAAACTGGCGTTTTTGGAGGGTTTTTTTTACCAAAAAAAATTATTTTTATAAATCTGCCTGCAAGTTCTCCAGCATGGGAGCGTGCATCACAAAGAACAAAAACACTAGAGTATGAAGCTTTGCCCAGGACATAATTGACTCTACTTCCATCACTGCTAGGACACTTGTGGTGCCCCCGATGACCAATGCAAGCCACAACTGTGGCACTGTCTGGATGACCTGGAACTTCATGACAGGTCAAGTAGGGAGTTTCAGGGAAGTAATGACAGGTGAATATCTAGCAATTCCAGGATTGGAAGTTTGGATTCCTCCGTCGACCAACAACCCTGAACTGAGAGATGGTCCCGATCTCTGCCCTACCCAGAAGATTGGGGTAGGAGAACCTTGGCTTGAAAGGTATAAAGTAGAAGGCCCAAGTACTCCAAATAATGTGACAATCAGAGAAGACCAAAGTCCTCCTAAGTCCATATTGAGATTGGCATGTTGAAGTCCAAGGCTAGGGAGGTCTGCTCTCACAGCAGTAGATCATTCAGATATCCAACGACTGGAATGCCTCTCAGATAAAGAAGACCCAGACCAGGGGCAAGGATCTTTGTGAATACTCTCGAAGTAGATGCAAGGCCCAAGGGAAGGGACAAAAACGGATAGTGGATTCAATATCCCACACCCAAGTGTTGGCAATGAGCACTCCTTGATGAGCACACCCAAGTGTTGGCAATGAGCACTCCTTAAAAGACAGATGAACTGATAGCAACGCCAAGATTAGAAGTTTAGATTCCTCCATAAACCATCAACCCTGAACTGAGAGATGGTCCAGATCTCTGCCATAATCCAGAAGATTGTCATCTGTCATGACAATCTTTCAACATAAGGGAAGAAAAAAATACTGGGGATAGGAGTCACCATGTCAGAGACATCTTAGTTTGAGGATTTAACTGGATGATCTTGTATAGAGAAAGACTGGGCTTGTCCAACGCAGTGACAATGTTCCACTGCACAGTTATGAAGTGGAATTGAGTTAATGGAACCGCTTCAAAAGGTGTACATTATCAATCCCAGCATTCACATGTAACTCCATAGGGGAGACTAATGTCAGGATCAAAGTTGCCAAACCTAACTTAACAATTTCAACAACTTCTTCTGGGATAGGAAGACCCTGACTTGAAAGGTATTCAGTAGAAGGCCCAAGTATTCCAAATAAGGTCACAGAATCAGAGAAGATTTCTCGGAGTTCAGGATCCATTTGAAGACCTCCTAGGTCAATATTGTGATTGACATATAGAAGTTCAAGGCCAGGGAGTTCTGCTCTCACAGCAGTAGATCGTCCAGATATTCAATGACTGAAATGCCTCTCAGATGAAGACGACCCAGAATTGGTGCAAGGCTCTTTGTGTATACTCTTAAGGCGGATTAAAGGCCTATGGGAAGGGCCAAAAACTGAAAGTGGATATAACCTCCCGCAACCAAGCACTGGTGATGAGAGCTCCCCAAATGACAAATGAATTGTTAGCAACTTCAGAATTAGAAGTTTGGATTCTTCCATAAACCAACAACCCTGAACTGAGAGATGGTCCAGGTATCTGCCCTAACCCAGAAGATTGGTGTCTGTCATGACAACCTTCAAAAATAAGGAAAAAAAAAATACTGGGGATAGGAACCACCATGACATAGACATCTTAGTTTGAGGATGCAACTGGATGATATTGTTTAGAGAAAGACTGGATTGTTTGACACCGTGAAGATGTTACATTGTAAAATTATCAAGCGAATGGAACAGCTTCAAAAAGGTGGATATCATCAGTCCCAGCATTCGCATGAAGCTCCATAGCGGAAACCCCAAAGTTAGGATTAAAGTTTCCAATTCTGACTGAGCAATTTCATCCACTTTTCCTGGGGCAGGAAGACCTTGGCTTGAGAGGTATCCAGGAGAAGGCCCAAGTACTCCAAATAATGTGATAGAATCAGAGATGACTTCTCTGAGTTCAGGATTTATCCAAAGTCCTCCTAGGTCCATATTGCGATTGAGACATTGAAGGTCAGGGAGGTCTGCTCTCACAGCAGATATCCTATTGTTGGAATGCCTCTCAGATGAAGAAGACCCAGAACTGGTGCAAGGATCTTTGTAAATACTCTCCAAACCAATACAAGGCCTAAGAGAACGGCCAAAAACTGACAGTGGATATAACCTCTTGCACCCAAGAGTTGGCGATGAGAGCTCCCCAGATGTCTGAAAAGGCATTCAGATTCCTTTAAACTTGTGAGGGAGCCTTTAGACCATCATGGGTGGTTGGAGGTCCTGGATGCTGAGGGAGTGGAAGACGACTTGTAATCCGGGAACTGTGCATCAAGGAGAGACGGTCCATGGGCTTGGACAGTTTGTATGCTGTCATGCCATTTGTGGTCAAATAAAGGCAAACAGCAAAATGTGAAAGTGGCTGAAAGTTCCTAAAAATTGTTACATTTGTGTGACCAGCAAGACTCCGCTCCACCAGATGCCACCAAATATTGAACCCACCCTTTAAAAATATACATAATTGTTATTAATAATAATATATTTTTTTCTTTTTTTTTATTTAAACTGGGTTTCTCCTTTAACCGCCGACTTGCTTGTTACTTTGCTAAGAGCTCAGCCTACGCGTGGGAAAATCCAGACTGACGGTATAATAAAAGATCCTTCTGACCTTCTGTACGCCGTAGTCTCTCCTATTCTGATTGGCTTTATAAATTCTATAATCACAAATGAATCACGCCGCGCCAATTATTGCGATGAAAGAGAAGATCGACAGCTTCTGAACCGAGATTAGTATCCACAATACAAACATGTATAAACAGGCTGCTGAGATTAAGCGCTCAGAGAGCCACAAAGAGCCGGCGCTGCAAAGATATAGCCTTGGGTTAAATTGCGGGAAAAGAATACATCGCGTAATGGCAGTTAACCCTTTCTTGGCAGACACACATGGCAGCGAGAATTTCGGTATATCAAGCAGAACGGGGCATACGGTTTTGGCAGATGATGAAGAGTTAAAGGGAAATCCCAGACCAAACTATTTCAATGCAAAAGATACTTAAGTTATAGGTGGACAACACCCGGCTTCTTCCTGGTCTTGGTTACCCCAACAGTGGCATCTTCCTCTCATAATTCCTGACTATATTTCCCATCCCTTGGGATTTTTGGGTGTTCTCCTCCATCTTTGTAGGTTCCAGCTCCTCCCACTACATCCTACCTAATATAAAATAAATATAAGGTCCAGCAGGGATGGTAGGAGCCCTTCAAAATGAGAACAGTTACAACTGTAGGCAGGGCTGCTGTTAGAAACCACGGGCCCCATACAGCCAAACCATGGGCCCCTTAAAAAAAAAAAATAAAGGGAAAAAGTTATGAATGAACACAGTGAGTGATCAGTACTGATTACTCACTGTGTTCATTCAGGAAAGGAAGGGGCTGGGTAATGTGACATATTTATCGAACCATTCCCACACTCTTCATCTTGAAGGATCCTATTGTGCACTTACAGCTGGAAGGAGAGGAGGGAAGCCGGCACTGTGGGGGTCCAGGCAGCTGGGTGAATCAAATGGTGAATCACAGGGAGAGTGATCAGCATGGTGGGCGAGGGGCAATTCCTGGAACCGATCCCCTATATAGCTCTCTCTGCAGCAGCTGAAAACCAGCTAGAGGGAAAGGAGAATAATCCAGTTTTCAAGTGATGCAGGAAGAGACATACAAAGGATCGATTCAAATAATTGCCCCCCCACCGTGCTAATCACCCTCCCTGCCCACATCTGATTCACCCAGCTGTCTGGGCCCCCCTGCTGGCATGGGCCTCGTACAGAAGGACTGGTGGTACCCCCTTATCCACGGCACTGATTGTAGGTTGAGGCCCAACTCCACCTTTCCCCTACCTGCTGCCCACCCTCCACTTCTCTTCAGAGGTCTATGGACCATGAAGTCACAGGTCCTCCAGTGGTGGATGGGTCAGATAGACTCCTGTGGCCCTAGCATGCCCTGACACGGCAGATCCTTGGTACTGCATTGAATGGTGCTGAGAATCCAGGATTCGGACCGGCACTGGAGCGACTGGATCTTTTTTTGCACATTTTTGCACATTTCTCAGCTTGAAACACCATATAAAACAAAAGGTTTTTATGTCCTTAAAATAAACATTTTCAAGGTAGAAAACGTAAGGTAATGGATCCCACAAAATCTCTGGGCTTCAATGTCCTCTGCCCATGGAGGGGTTAACTCGCCAGCACCACGAAAAAGGGAAATATTTTTGGGTGGATTGACCATTTTTTCCACCGAAGACCTGAATCCCGAACCCTCATATCACCTGGCTGCCTCCTTACAGCAAACCTGTAAGCCGTTTTAAACTTTTAATCGTTTTTGAAGGACGACTTAATGCAACATGTGAATGGGTCCTAAGGGTCCAGCCCAAAAGCAGAAACCACAAGATGCCCGTTACCTGAACTAGCCAAAAACGCTTGTGAGAACCCCTCTGATCTTAGTTTTACTGTTTTAATAGGAGTTATTCGTCCTGCCAAACTTTGTTTATATGTATTCTATGCAAATGAGGGTACAACTCAATATTATTGGGCTATTGTCTCTCCAGGTTGAATGTAATTTATTCAGGGTGGAGCTCAGGTGTGTTCGGCCCACCTGAGCTATCCTGTAAGGAAGCGGTCAGTGTGGAATGCCAATCATATGTGGTGGAGGCATTCCCCACCTGACAGTTGTACCTCCACGACGGGTGTGGCTCCAGGGCAAGGAATGCCTTTGCCACGTAAGATTGCCTGTCTGCATTGACAGATTATTATTATACAGGATTTATATAGCGCCAACAGTTTGCTCAGCGCTGTACATTATACCATCATGCCAACGGGTCATCAGTTCCTGGTTCCCGGTGGGACTGCTCAGGAGAAATGAGATTCGTGCCTGAACACGCTTGAGCTAATTCCTGATAGTCGGCATCATTTAGTGGTCATAATGCAGCACGAGGTGGTATCTAAAAGTTTCCAGATTAGTTTTGAAACACGCCAACAGATGGCAGCACAAGGCTGCATGCACAGTCACAGGGAGCACCGACCTTCATAAGTCAGTGTGGCAAAAGACACCATCCTGTGCACATCGAGAGCTGAGCACGTGTGTTACCACGTCTGCCATTTCATTTTGAACAGCAAGTTAGAACAAACGTCGAATTCTGAGTGAAACCGGGCAATTCTGTCACAGAGATGTTGGACATGACTCGGCAAGTTTACGGCGATGCTGCAACGAGTCGATCGAGGTGTTTTGAGTGGCAAGAGCGGAAGAACATCACTGGAAGACGACGAGAGATCGGGAAGACCTTCAACAAGCTCAACCCCCGAAAATGCCCTCTTCTCAAAGATGAAGGTCGCCGTTTTGACAACATTGCGAGATCCAGTGATTTTCCCAGTTTCACGGGAGAATTTTACGTTTGCTGTTTGTTCTGACTTGCTGTCCATGATGAAAGAGCTGACATGGTAATGCATGTGGTCAGAATAGCACCAGTTACACAGCTCCCAATATACACAGGATGATGTGTATATTGGGAGCTGACTTACGAAGGTCGGTGCTCCCTGTGACTGTGCCTGCAGCCTTGTGCTGCCATCTGTTGGCGTGTTGCAAATCTAGCCTTGAAACCTTTTGATACCACCTCGTATTTTCCTAAAATGACTCAATTCTTTACGAATGAATAACATTTGACCAGTAGAGAAAATAGCCAACATTCGATTTTGCACAGAACGAACAGCTATGCATTTTTAAATATCCCATTTACCTGACTTTGGCATTGAGCTCCACCTGCTTATTCTCTGGTCCAATGAGAATGCTTTGTTCCCTGGTAATGGTGCTCTCATAGAGGTGGGTGGGACTCAGAAAAGTCAAGCCTTGGTGACAAAGCCTGTTTCATAGAGGGGCACCGAGAAGGTTTTTCCATCTTTTTTGGGGGTTTTCTGGTGGTTTCTGCTGATACAACTTCAAAAATGTCTTAAGCGCCTGTTCATACCGGTGCGATTTGCAAACTGAAATGGCGCCTGAAATCGCATCGAATGAATGTGAATGTCGGCGTCTTAACATGCGATTTGCTGTGGCGCGGTTTATAAAGTAGTTCTTGCGTGACTTTCTGCAGTTTTGTTGCGATTTCACAAACAAAGAATAAAATGGAAATCACGCTGCAAATTGCAAGAAATGGTTCAAAATTTTCACAAGTAGCAATAAAATCTTCAAAAATCGCAACAGAAATCTTGCTGCAATTGCACAAAAATCATGTGATTTTCAACTCAGCGGCGACTGAAATGAAGTGCAAGTTCACCTCCTAACAAATAATGAAAGGGTAAATTAACACCCTACAGGACCCCTCCCTAACCACCCTGTCAGGGTCCTGTCCACGGCAGGAGTTCTGGAAGATCTGGCATTTCTGCCAGTACTCTGCATGGCCGCAGAAGTATACATAAGCCTCAGTCTGGTGCCAGATGGCCTTTATAAAGGAGGCTCATCACTTCCTCAAGTTGCTGGATGATCTCTAGCTCCCCGTGCCCTGTTCCTGGTTCCTGTGATTTTGACCCGTGATGTCCTGTTACTGACTCAGCTTGCTCCTGGACCCGTCTACTCTGCCTTACCCCTGATCTGACCTCGGCATGACTTATGGATCTCTCTCTCTCTCTCTTGCTCCTCTGTATATGACCTCGGCTATCCCATCTGACTACGTCTGCTCGGATTCCCACCTGGTACCTGACCTTGGCTTGAACAGACTACCCAGTAAACATCTAAATCCCGGAAGGGCTTGCATACCACACACAGGCGCCCCCTGTCTGCGGACCTATCTCCGTGCACCAGCTGTGCTTCTGAGTGGACCACCAACCAGCACTCCTACAGGCGACCTGTGCAACTTTGGGCCTGACTCCCGCTGTCCCACTCTCAGGGGAGTCCGGAACTTAGCCGCAAGGGAAGCCCTCTCTCCATTGGCCTCCATCACCAGGTACGTGATACACCCCCACCACCACTACCTGCGGTACTCAACTCTGTGGGTGGTTAGCTGTCATTGCTAGAGCCTTAGTTGCCGTGAGGCAAACAAGGCGTTTGCATTGGGTGGCATTTTTTAGGGGAACAGTGCCACCCCCTGGGAAGAAGGCCCGCTGGTTGTCCTGCGTCGCGCCAAGGAGCCTCCGGGGCACTGGGGCTGGGCGGCAGGTGGAACAAAAGTGAGGGGAGAGGCCGGGATCCTGGATAGCTGTGATGGTGAGTCTCTCTCTTTCCCTCCCGTGAGGGGGCACTGGGCGCGTAGGTGGGGGGTTTGGGGAGCAGCAGATTTTTTGTGTTGCCTAAAGCAGCAAAAATCCTAAATACACCGCTGGTCATTGCCCAAGAAGCCTGCAGTCTGGCAATTTGAAAGCCCTTTATTTCACCTCCTGGGGTGTACAGGCAGGTGGTGTCCTTTCAGGGCAGCTCGTCCACCTTTGGTCCCCACCTGTCACTCAGCTCTCACTTGTGGCTCCTAGTAGCTGTAGCATGCACAGCGGCCACACCCCAGGCAACAGCTTCAACAGGCTGGCCAAACCAGGTTGAGAATAGCCGTTGGGTCATTGACCTTCAGTGAGATAGGGACTTGTCTATCCCGAGCATGCGAAGACAGATTCGGGCGGATTGAGTGGATGAAACCTACTAGAATAGGACAACGTTCATGATGGCGGTCTCCGCAAGCGAAGCGGTACGCTAAAGGCGCAGCAAGACACAAAAGGCGCCCTGGTCAACCACGGCACCCGGCCCATCTCCAACTGTCTCGGCTCCTGTCCTGCCACTGGAACAAGATGGAATCTGGGAAGAGAGAGTGAGGCTGACTATGCGCACCTCTCCAATTCACGAGCAAGTCTTGACATCATCATCACCTCCTGGACAGATCAGAGTGATTGTGATTGGTCCAGTGCTGGCTCATGACCACTATGACCGAGTGGAATAGCTATGATCCGTCCCAAAAGTCCTAAGAAAATAAAGGGCAGAAGAGTGGGGCTTTCAAACTCTCAGACCACTATAACCGTTGCGTGAGTAATGACAGGTATCCCCCCACAGAGGTAAGTACCGTGAGGGGGACAGGGGCAGCGGTGATGGTGTAGGGCAGGGGTGTCAAACTGGAGGCCCTCCAGCTGTTGTGACACTACAAGTCCCATCATGCCTCTACCTTTGGAAGTCATGCTTGTAACTGTCAATCTTACAATGCCTCATGGGACTTGTAGTTTGCTGGCAGTGATGGTGTAGGGCAGGGGTGTCAAACTGGCAGCCCTCCAGCTGTTGCAACACTACAAGTCCCATCATGCCTCTGCCTTTGGGAGTCATGCTTGTAAATGTCAATCTTGCCTCATGGGACTTGTAGTTTGGCAACAGCTGGAGGGCCACCAGTTTGACACCCGTGGTGTAGGGTGTTAGCTAACCTTTTTATTTTTTTGTGAACTTGCACTTTAAAGTCGGCTTTAAAATAAACTTCACTTCCCCAGGTCCTGTGCAGTAAAGTGCACCGCTGAAAAGCTGCAAGAAAGGTTATGCCGTTAGTCATGATATAACAATGTTACTTTACTCCAGTCCTTCACAACCAGGATCCCGGGAAGGAATTCTAGGGTTCCTCCAGAGGTTGCTTGGGGTTCCTAGAGCAAGGAGCAATTTCTGCCGTGTTCAGCTCACTGTTACCATGAGCTGTAGTCGTCGTCACCATTGGTAGGAGTTCCCTGAGACCTGAACGTTTAGTCCAAGGGTTCCTCGTGGTGGAAAAGGTTGAGAAAAGCGGATTCTGTCACTTAAATGAGCCCACGGGTTTACTTTAAGAAGAATTCCAGGTATGGATATTTGTTACTTCGATACAATGTTCCATCTCAGACCACCTTTGTATATATCATACCTGGCCGATGCCCTGGAAGATGGAAATCACTGAAGTAGACATCACGACTACACCTCTACTACAGTGATCTCCACTAGCTTCCAGGTCCATGGTGAGCAGCAGCCCTGTGGCATCCTGAACACAGAAGACCGGCCACTTGGCATGGGAGCTCTTCAGAAAATACTTTGTATTTTCTGAATGAAGGCCGATGTTCTCCAATTGGATGAAGTGGGGAGAGTGACTTCACCTCCCCGCCTCTCCAGCTCATCCATTGGAGAACGCTTGCATTCATTCAGAACATGCACTGCATTCCTGGAACTGCACCCAGGCCAAGTGGCTGGTCTTCTGTGTTCAGGATGCCGCAGAGCAAGCTGCTTGGTACAGGACCCAGAAGCTAGTAGAGATCACTGTAGTAGCAGTGCAGTAGTGGTGTAGTAGTGATGTAGTAGTGGTGTACTAGCAGTGTAGTAGTGGTGTACTAGCAGTGTAGTAGTGGTATAGTAGCAGTGTAGTAGTGGTGTAGTAGCAGTGTAGTAGTGGTGTACTAGCAGTGTAGTAGTGGTGTACTAGCAGTGTAGTAGTGGTGTAGTAGCAGTGTAGTAGTGGTGTACTAGCAGTGTAGTAGTGGTATAGTAGCAGTGTAGTAGTGGTGTACTAGCGGCATAGTAGTGGTGTTGTAGTATTGTAGTAGTGATGTACTAGAAGTATAGTAGTGGTTTAGTAGCAGTGTAGTAGTGGTGTACTAGCGGCATAGTAGTGGTGTTGTAGTATTGTAGTAGTGGTGTACTAGAAGTATAGTAGTGGTTTAGTAGCAGTGTAGTAGTGGTGTACTAGCAGGGTAATAGTGATACAGTAGCAGTGTAATAGTGGTGTACTAGCAGTATAGTAGTGGTATAGTAGCAGTGTAATAGTGGTGTACTAGCAAAGTAGTAACGGTATAGTAGCATTGTAGCAGCGGTATAGTAGTATTGTAGTAGTGGTGGACTAGCAGTATACTAGTGGTTTAGTAGCAGTGTATTAGTGGTGTGGTAGAGGCATAGTAGCAGTGTAGTAGTGGTATAGTAGCAATGTAGTAGCAGTATAGTAGCAGCGTAGTAGCAGTATAGTAGTGGTGTACTAGCGGTATAGTAGTAGTTTAGTAGCAGTGTATTAGTGGTATAGTAGCAGTGTAATAGTAGTATAGTAGCAGTGTACTAGCAGGGTAACAGTGGTACAGTAGCAGTATAGTAGCAGTGTAGTAGTGGTGTAGTAGTAGTGTACCAGCAGTGTAGTAGCATTGTAGTAGTGGTGTACCAGCAGTTTAGTAGTGGCTTAGTGTAGTAGTGGTGTACTAGTGGTATAGTAACATTGTAGTAGTGGTGTAGTAGTGGCTTAGTGTAGTAGTGGTGTACTAGCGGTATAGTAGTAGTGTAGTACTGGTGTAGTAGTGGCTTAGTGTAGTAGTGGCTTAGTGTAGTAGTGGTGTACTAGTGGTATAGTAGCAGTATAGTACTGGTATAGTACTGGTGTAGTAGTGGTGTACTAGCGGTGTAGTAGCAGTGTAGTACTGGTGTAGTAGCAGTGTAGTAGTGGTGTAGTAGTGGTGTACTAGCGGTGTAGTAGCAGTGTAGTAGTGGTGTAGTAGCAGTGTAGTACTGGTGTAGTAGCAGTATAGTAGCAGCGTAGTAGCAGTATAGTAGTGGTGTACTAGCGGTATAGTAGTAGTTTAGTAGCAGTGTATTAGTGGTATAGTAGCAGTGTAGTAGTGGTGTAGTAGCAGTGTAGTAGTGGTGTAGTAGCAGTGAAGTACTGGTGTAGTAGCAGTGTAGTAGTGGTGTAGTAGTGGTGTACTAGCGGTGTAGTAGCAGTGTAGTACTGGTGTAGTAGCAGTGTAGTACTGGTGTAGTAGCAGTGTAGTACTGGTGTAGTAGTGTCTACTACAGTGATTTCCAGCTTCCAGAGGGACCCCACAGGCACGGCATACACAAGGTTGGTCCACGCTGGAGTGATGTAATGATGTCCACAATATCCATACTGGAATTCTTCTGTAAACACACCTTTATATTTTTGGCATTATTGTTAGGCGTTCCACATCCTAGGCCATATACCAGGCATAGCCCACGGGGCTGCCATGTCGTTTGCGGTCATTCATGGGACAAAACTAGAATAACAAGAGACCAGAGGAATGGATGAAGAACCTGAATGAAGAGAAAGGATGAATATAATTAAAAATGGAATGTTGTGAGTCGGGAGGACAGAGATACTACAGAGATACTGAGGATTACAAAAAGGCGAGGAAATGAAAATAAGTCACATGTAATGGAAGAATGGAGAACTGTAATTTCCAGAAAAAGAACATGCATCAAGGTCATACACACACGCACTGCCATGTGTACCAGAACATGAGTATTACAAACTGACAACGTCTAGGAGCAGAAGCGGGGGTGGTGGTGGTGAAGGGTGGGGGGTTAGAGGTGGCAGCTTGTAGAACGTAATGTCAAGGCCTCTTTCTATAATAAGTGTTCTTTGTCCTGAGCAGCTCTGTACAATACGTTCTGTACGGGTCCTACACCTGCTTAATACCTTCATCCGCCTAATAGCTCCGGGTCCTTCTACTCCACTTCAGCTACACCCTGCAGAACATTAGGGGTGTCCATGAAACCACCAGATGCTATCGGATTATCTGATGCAAATCTAAACTTTAGTTGGTAGTTGGTGCTTATTCCCACTCCACGCCATGGTATCTGTCTGTGACATTCCCCAGTGATGATGGGCCGATGGAAACGTTTGGGAGCTGGGAGCAGGTAAGGCTGAGCATAGACATCCTAGAACAGTTATTTCCAACCACGGTTCCTCCAGAGGTGTCTAGGGGTTCCTAGAGCTGTGACTGACTGACCCCCTTCCCCCATTTGATGGCGCCTGCAGTATCTGTCTGCCTGGCCACCAGTAGAGATGAGCTCCCTCTGTCCAAACCCCCAGTAGAAATGAGGCCCCTCTGCCGATTTCCCCCCCAGTAGAGATGAGGCCCTTCTGTCTGACCCCTAGTAGAGATGAGGCCCCTCTGTCTGACCCCCCCCCCAGTAGAGATGAGGCCCCTCTGTCTGACCCCTAGTAGAGATGAGGCCCCTCTGTCTGACCCCCCCCCCCCCCGTAGAGATGAGGCCCCTCTGTCTGACACCCCCCCAGTAGAGATGAGACCCCTCTGTCTGACCCGCAGTAGAGATGAGGCCCCTCTTTTCAACTCCCAATAGAGATAAGGCCCCTCTGGCTGACCCCTAGTAGAGATGAGGCCCCTCTGATCCCCAGTAGAGATGAGGCCCTTCTGCCTGACCCCCAGTAGAGATGAGGCCCCTCTGATCCCCAGTAGAGATGAGGCCCCTCTTTTCAACTCCCAATAGAGATAAGGCCCCTCTGTCTGACCCCACCCCCCAAGTAGAGATGAGGCCCCTCTGTCTGACCCCCCCCCCCAAGTAGAGATGAGGCCCCTCTGTCTGACCCCCCCCCCCCCCCAAGTAGAGATGAGGCCCCTCTGTCTGACCCCCCCCCCCCCCCATGTAGAGATGAGGCCCTTCTGTCTGACCCACAGTAGAAATGAGGCCCCTCTGATCCCCAGTAGAGATGAGGCCCCTCTTTGTAATTCCCAGTAGAGATGAGGCCCTCTGCATGACCCCCCCCTAGTAGAGATGAGGCCCCACTGTATGACTCCCAGTAGAAATGAGGCCCCTCTGATCCCCAGTAGAGATGAGGTCCCTCTTTATAATGCCCAGTAGAGATGAGGCCCCACTATATGACCCCCCCTAGTAGAGATGAGGCCCCTCTGTCTGACCCCCAGTAGATATGAGGCTCCTACTTACAGGTCAGGGATGACCTCATGTTTGTACTGCTCATCCTGTATTGCCAGGTTACGACAGGAGATCGAGTGGCTTCACGGCCTCCCAAGTCCCGGATCTGGTACAAGCGTACAGGATGGGGGTTCACACTTGATGTAGGTCGTGCTTTCAATATCATTCTCAGTCGGCCTTCTCTTGCTACGTGGAGATTATTAAACATGGCAAGTTTATAACAAAGTCGCCAAGCAGAAAATTCATTCTGGCTGCTTTTATCCGCGGCTGAAGGGTAGAGGAGGAAGCGTCTACCACAGATTAGCGGCAGACCGCGTAGGTTGACTACACCTCATGAAAATGAAACACTTGAGATATATAACCGCCTGGCGCTCCCACTTCACACTCAGACAATATCCGCCCGGCAAGTATTTGCTGCTATCCTCAAGGTTCATTCTGAAGCAACCTGATTTTACACTCCAAGAGTAGACATCACCCGCCTGAGCGCCTCCAACGCGTTTCACCCTCCACTTGCCCAACAGAGGGTGAAAAATGTCAAAAAACAGATGTGACTTCTTTGAAATAAACAAGTTAGAGGATATTGGAGTGCAGTGTATGTATCTTTTAGTATTTTTTGGCTGGCAGTGACAGTGTGATGGAGTTCAGAGCTGGAGGTGGGGAGACAATATTGCAGAGACCCGAAGCACAGCATTATGGGATTGTGTATGTCTTGTGCTGAGAACCTCATTTTATCTTCTTCCAAAGAGAAAAAAAACCAACAAGAAAAAAACGGACTACAAAAAAAAAAAAAGACTACATTTGCCATTTATTGATTACAGGAAAAAAAAAAAAACGTGAAATGACCCGAGCTAGCCAATCATTTTCAGCAAGAACTTCGCAATTATGGGCTTTAAAATATTATACATTATGTACATTATATGGCCAAAAGTTATTAAACACCTGACCATCACACCTGTATGAGTTTGTTGGACATCAAATTTCAAAATCATGACCATTATTACGGAGTTATGCCCCCCCCCATGGCCATTACAAAGGAGTTATCCCCCTCCCCCCAACTCCACCACTAATATGGAGTTGTTCACTCCATGGCTGCTCTCCCCTATGACCAATAATATAGAGTCTCCCAACACCATGACTATTAATATGGAGTTGCTCCCTGCTCCCCCGCAGCCAATATGGAGTTGCTCCCCCCTCCCCCGAGAGCTATTAATTTGGAGTTGCCTCCCTTTGGCACCATAAAGCCTTCACTTTTCTGGGAAGAATTTCCACAAGATTTTGGAGGGTGTCTATGGAACTCTTTGTGTCTTGGTGAGGTCAGGTACTGATGTTAAATGAGAAGACCTGGCTCGTAATCAATGTTCCAAGTCATCCCAAAGGTGTTCTATGGGGTTGAGGTCGGGGCTCTGTGCAGGACTTTCAAGTTCCTCCACACCATGTCAAACCATGTCTTTATGGAGCTGGTTTTCTACACAGAGGACAGTCATGGTGGAACAGAAAAGGGTCTTCACCAAACTGTTATGTCAAGGTTGAGTTCTTTTACATCATTTTCCAAACCACGGACATTAAAATGGAGTAATGAATAACTTTATTAATTTTTTAATGTGAACAATTAGACAATACTGGGTCAGCTTTTAAAAAAAAATTGTTATGGGGACATTAAGAAAGTGGTTTCTGTTGCCTAGAGTTCCATTCCTGCAAGTCGTAAATAGGAAGCGTTTTTTAGGCAATAGTTCATGTTTACCGAAGGTTCCTTCAACTGTCCCAGAAACACAACCGGAAATAGGAGAAAATCTCTCCAAAGAGCAGAAAAATCATCTTAGCTGTCAGTGTAATAAGCGTCCCCCACTGGAAGATTTGCTCCTCAACTCCCAATCCTGTGACCACTCCACAACTTTGATTTCCATCACTTTCTTGGGTCACCAGGACAGGTAGAAAGGGTGAAATCTCCTCAATGGGGACACAGACAGCAAGAAAAATAACTCAAAAGAGACATATCCAAGAGGAAACAACAGGAAATAAGGGGAAATCTCTCCAAAACAAGGAGAAATCTTCTTAGTCGTCACTTGAGACAGGAGATCCCCATTGTAAGATTTGCTCCTCAACTCCCAATCCTGTGACCACTCCACAACTTTGATTTCCATCACTTTCTTGGGTCACCAGGACAGGTAGAAAGGGTGAAATCTCCTCAGTGGGGACACAGACAGCAAGAAAAATAACTCAAAAGAGACATATCCATGAGGAAACAAGGGGAAAACTCTCCAAAATGAGGAGAAATCTCTTCTTAGTCGTCATTTGAAACAGGAAATCCCAAATTGTAAGACTTGCTCTTCAACTCCCAATCCTGTGACCACTCTACAATATTGGATTTCCATCACTTTCTTGGGTCACCAAGACAGACAGAGGTGAAATCCCCTCAGTGGGGCACAGACAGCAAGAAAAAAAACTCAAAAGAGACATATCCAAGAGGGAACAACAGGAAATAAAGGGAAATCTCTCCAAAATGAGGAGAAATCTCTACTTAGTTGTCACTTGAGACAGGAGTCCCCCACTGGAAGATTTGCTCCTAAACTCCCAATCCTGTGACCATTGTACAACGTTGGATTTCCATCACTTTTTTGGGTCACCAGGACAGGTAGAAAGGGTGAAATCTCCTCAGTGGGGCACAGACAGCAAGAAAAAAAAAAGCTCAAAAGAGACATATCCAAGAGGAAACAACAGGAAATAAGGGGAAATCTCTCCATAATGAGGATAAATCTCTTTTTAGTTGTCACTTGAGACAGGAGTCCCCCATTGTAAGATATTCTCCTCAACTCCGGATCCTGTGACCACTCTATAACGTTGGATTTCCCATTTATTTCATGTACATCTATAGCGCCATCAATGTACGCAGCGTTTTACATATCCAGGTGAAACTCGAAACTCGCCTGACCTGAACCCCATAGAGAATCTATGGGGCATTGCCAAGAGAAAGATGAGAGACATGAGACTGAACAATGCAGAAGAGTTGAAGGCCGCTATGGAAGGATCCTGGTCTTCCATAACACCTCAGCAGTGCCACAGGCTGATAGCTTCCATGCCACGCCACATTGAGGTAGTAATTGCTGCAAAAGGGGCCCCAACCAAGTACTGAGTACATATGCATGCCAATTTAGACAGCAGCCAATTACCCTAGCAGCAAGTCTTTGGAGTGTCAGAGGAAACCCACGCAGGCACAGGTAGAACATGCAAACTCCAGGCAGGTGGTGCCGCGGTTGGAATTCGAACCACCGACCCTATTGCTGCCAGGCAGAAGTGCTAACCATTTAGCCACTGTGCTGCTCACTTGCTGTATCACTTTCTTGGGTCACCGGGACAGACAGACAGAAACGGTAAAATGTCCTCATGGGGGACACAAGCAGCAATAAAAACCTTGCAAGAGACATCCAAGAGAAACAACAGGAAATAAGGGAAAATCTCTCCAAAGGGAGGAGAAATCCCTTCTTAGTTGTCACTGTGACAGTAGTCCCAATAGAAAGATTGGCTTCTCAACTCCTGATCCTATGACAGCTCTATAACATTGGATTTCCATCACTTTTCTGGGTAACCAGGACAGATAGAAAGGGTGAAATTCTCCCAGTGGGGACACAGACAGCAAGAAAAACCTCAAAACGACATATCCAAGAGGAAACAGGAATTGAGGAAAATCTCTCCAAAGGGTTGGAAAATCTTTTCTTTGTTGTCACTGTGACAGGAGTCCCCATTGGAAGATTTGCTCCTCAACTCCCAATCCTGTGACCACTCTACAACACTGGATTTCCCATCACTTTCTTGGGTCACAAGGGTAGGTAAAAAAGGGTAAAATCTCCTCAGTGGGGACACAGCAAGAAAAAACTCAAAGGAGACAAATACAAGAGGAAACAACAGGAAATAATGGAAAATCTCTCCAAAAGGGAGGAGAAATTCTTAGTTGTCATTGTGACAGGAGTCCCCGTTGGAAGACTGACTTCTCAACTCCAGATCCTGTGACCACTCTATAAGGCTGGATTTCCCATCACTTTCTTGGGTCACCAGGGAAGATAAAAAGGGTGAAATCTCCCCAGTGGGGACGCAGACAGCAAGAAAAACCTCAAGAGAGACAATTCCAAGAAGAAAGAACAGGAAATAGGGGGAAATCTCTCGAAAGGGAGAAGACCTTCCCCTCTTAGATGTCACTTTGACACGACTCCCTCACTGAAAGATTTGCTCTTCAACTCCCGATACTGTGACCACTCTAAAATGTTGGATTCCCCATCACGTTCACAGTGACAAGGGTCACCATGGCAGATAGAAAGGGTGAAATGTCTCCAGTGGGGACCAGAGACAGCAAAAAAACGTCAAAAAAAGACACAACCAACTGTGCCGGGACTTCACAACAAATTCCTTCAATAAAACTGAGAAAACACAACTATCCAATGAGTTTGCTCAGGCCCCCAAACTAAAGCAAGGCTTGCCTTCAGTTAATGGTTGAACTGGATGGACTTTTGTCTTTTTACAGCCAGACTAACTATGTAACTATGTAAGACAGCAGTGATTATTTGGTCTGTTCACGGTATAACAGGCCGGGAGTTTAATTGCTTCCCTCTGCCTCTAGATCAGCAATGGGCAAACTACGGGCCGTGGGCCGTATACGGCCCGGCGGACCTTTTAATCCGGCCCGCGGAGCTAGGCTCCCGCTAGGCTCCTCTCACAGTCCGCCCTGAAGACCGGTGTAGCATGAAAATTTGTCTCCTATGAGGATCTGTCCCCCTCGACGTATCTGCGCATGTGCCGGAGATCGCCGATCGGCTGCTAATGCCTGAAACTGGCACATGCGCAGATACGTCGAGGGGGACAGATCCTCATAGGAGACAGATTTTCATGCTACACCGGAACGGCGCGGGAACACGGCGAGAGGAACGCGCGGAGCAAAGGTAAGTGAATTGACACAGGGGGGATTTGGGGACTTAATATGGGGGATGAATTATTATGGGGGATGAATTACTATAGGGGGGATGAATTACTATATGGGGGATGAATTACTATATGGGGGATGAATTACTATGGGGGATGAATTACTATATGGGGTATGAATTACTATGGGGGATGAATTACTATATGGGGAATGAATTACTATATGGGGAATGAATTACTATGGGGGATGAATTACTATATGGGGGATGAATTACTATAGGGGGGTGAATTACTATGGGGGATGAATTACTATATGGGGGATGAATTACTATGGGGGATGAATTACTATATGGGGGATGAATTACTATGGGGGGGTGAATTACTATATGGGGGATGAATTACTATATGGGGGATGAATTACTATAGGGGGATGAATTACTATATGGGGGTGAATTACTATATGGGGGATGAATTACTGTATGGGGGATGAATTACTATATGGGGGATGAATTACTATATGGGGGATGAATTACTATAGGGGGGATGAATTACTATATGGGGGATGAATTACTATATGGGGGATGAATTACTATATGGGGGATTAATTACTATGCTTACTATGGGGGAATATTACTATACTTACTATGGATGACACATACACATCATTCATCTACTCTTGGTCCGGCCCCCGGGTCCAATATATGAACCCAGTGCGGCCCTCAAGTCAAAAAGTTTGCCCACCCCTGCTCTAGATGTTTGTAAAGCTTAAGAACTCAAATAACAAGCCCAAAATTTTGATCGTGACCTAGGCAATCCCTGGGGAGGTGTGCCCAGATGGTGGCTGGGAAGCTGATAAATAGTCTGGAGACTTGGAGTGATAGTCTTTCTGCAGGAAGGAGAGTTCACAGTCTCAGGGGGCAGCTGCCCCTCAGACAGCCTGTGGACTGTGTTGGACTGTGAAGTGTTCGAAGTGGTGACGGGTAAGAGTCAGCAGAAGCCCTTTGCAGAGACATTGTTATTTTACCATGCATGCATGAATAGGCAAGGTGACAATCTATCCTGCCCAGCAACTGCACAGAAATACAGAGCTGCCTCTAGTGGCCAATCTCAAAATCTCAATATTTCAAAAGACAACGAAAAAATACGGCACAGAAAAAAAAAAATATCAGATGGTATTGAACATAATTACAGCAATAAGCTTTAATCGTTCACCCACCGAGAGTACAGTATTCTTCCCCTAAAAATGCAAATGTTCTCCTTTGTGATTTTAATACCTGATATGCAAAGCTTTTCGGCTAATTTCGGGTGTTCAGATCCCTTTAGCTCTTCACTTTCTATAGCTCTGGCTGTAGGCGCATTAGCTGTCTGGCTCCTGGGATTTGTCCAGATCCGTGATACTTAAAAAGTGAAACATCTGTTGTGTAATGGAATATTATTCAGAATTTCTGGCAAGTTCCGCAAGAAATGACTTTCAGCTAATTGTCACCCACGTCTGCCATTTAAAGGGAATGTATAGTATTTATATTTAATATTATTTTCTTTCTGTTCGGCATGAAATTTACCTTTAATTTTGTTTATATTTTGTTATGTTTAGGACTTTTTTACATTAAGTAAAATTAAATATAGAACATTATACTCTGCTCAAAAAAAACGAAAAGAAGACTTTGTAATCAGAGTCTGGCATCAATCGAAACTCCTGGGATATGGATCTGGTCAGGTAAGTCACAGAGGGGGTTGTTCATCAGTTTCAGCTGCTTTGGTGGTAATGAAATTAACAACAGGTGCACTAGATGGGCAGCAATGAGACGACCCCCAAAACAGGAATGGTTTTACAGGTGGAGGCCACTGACATTTTTTTCCCTACTCATCTTTTCTGACTGTTTTTCACTAGTTTAGCATTTGGCTAGGGTCAGTGTCACTACTGGTAGCATGAGGCCATACCTGGACCCTACAGAGGTTGCACAGGCAGTCCAACTCCTCCAGGATGGCACATCAATACACCCCATTGTCAGAACGTTTGCTGTGTCTCCCAGCACAATCTCAAGCGCATGGAGGAGATTCCAGGAGACAGGCAGTTACTCTAGGAGAGCTGAACAGGGCCGTAGAAGGTCCTTAACCCATCAGCAGGATCGGTATCTGCTCCTTTGTGTAAGGAGGAACAGGATGAGCCCTGCCAGAGCCCTACAAAATGACCTCCAGCAGGCCACTGGTGTGAATGTCTCTGACCAAAGTCAAAAACAGACTTCATGAGGGTGTCCTGAGGGCCCGACGTCCTCTAGTGGGCCCTGTGCTCACTGCCCGGCACTATAGAGCTCAATTGGCATTTGCCATTGAACACCAGAATTGGCAGGTCCACCACTGGCACCCTGTGCTTTTCACAGATGGGAGCAGGTTCCCCCTGAGCACATGTGACAGACGTGAAAGGGTCTGGAGAAGCCGCGGAGAACGTTCTGCTGCCTGGAACATGGTTCAGCATGACCGTTGTGGTGGGTCAGTGATGGTCTGGGGAGGCATCTCCATGGAGGGACACACAGACCTCTACAGGCTAGACAATGGCACCCTGACTGCCATTAGGTATTGGGATGAAATCCTTGGACCCAATGTCAGACCCTACGCTGGTGCGGTGTGTCCTGGGTTCCTCCTGGTGCAGTGGATCCTGGGTTCCTCCTGGTGCGGTGGGTCCTGGGTTCCTCCTGGTGTGGTGGGTCCTGGGCTCCTCCTGGTGTGGTGGGTCCTGGGCTCCTCCTGGTGCAGTGGGTCCTGGGTTCCTCCTGGTGTGGTGGGTCCTGGGCTCCTCCTGGTGCAGTGGGTCCTGGGTTCCTCCTGGTGCAGACAATGCCCGGCCTGATGTGGTGAGAGTATGCTGGCAGTTCCTGGAGGATGAAGGAATTGATACCATTGAATGGCCCCCACGCTCGCCTGACCTAAATCCAATAGAACACCTTGGGGATGTCATGTTTCATCTCAGACTGTCCAGGAGCTCAGTGATGCCCTGGTCCAGATCTGGAAGGAAATTCCCCAGGACACCATCTGTGGTCTCATTAGGAGCCTCCTCCGATGTTGTCAGACATGCATACAAGCATGTGGGGGTCATACAGACTACTGAGGACCATTCTGAGTTGTTGCAATGACATTTAACCACAATTGACCCACCTGTTGCATCATTTCATCACTTTGATTTTCGGGGTGTCTTCGAATTCAGTCCTCTGTAGGTCGATCATTTTCATTTCCATCCAACGATGGGGCGTCCTTACGTTCCTCACCTATCGCCCCGTCCATGTCAGAATAGAGATCCAGCAGGAGATTCCTCCCCATTGGGATCTGATGTGTTTTCAGAGTGTTTCTTTTTTTTTTGAGTAGTGTATATGCACTGAATTGCAGCCAGAAACTGTAATTCCCAAATTATTTTCACAATTCCCTGGCTCACTTCAGAAGGACAAACACGCTTTAAAGTGCACTTATTCTTTTCAGCCCGCCTAGAAACGCCCACTCCTCCAGAGTGACACCCATCCATCAAAATATTTTGATATTTGCATAACTCCTCCCACTGCTTGAATCAGCACTGAGGATTCTTGAGAGAAATACTGAGGCAGGGTGCTGTGAGGTCTTCAGGAAGCTATGTACAGTACCCTGCCAGCCCCTCCCACCAGCCATGATCTGCTTGCTTGGCATAAAGAAGCACAGAGGCTCAGTGATATCATCACTAGGTCTAAAATAAACAATGTAATGAAAATGAAAAGGTTTGGTTTACAAATGTCACTAATATGTTAAGGAGGAACCCAGGAAAGCAAAATATACGCAGAGTAAATTTCAGTTTTTCAACTTGATCGCATTCATTTGTTCACGTTTTCTCTCCGTGTGATTCACATTCTGTAGACTCTTTGGGCTTCCTATGGATCACACTGAAGAAGAGGCTGAATATGACAGAATGTGCCCGGACCAAAATGGCTGCTTGTTATCCAACTTAGAATTCAGTAAAAGGGTGACAATGCTGTAACTAAAGTAAAAGTTGTCCCCCTAGAAGAGGACGTGTCTATGGGTAAACCTCGCTGGAAAGATTTAAATTAAAGGACGTTTATTAAAACAAGTTTTACGTTTGCTGACATTACATTTGCGGACATCTGCAACAACATTTTTGGATGAAGTGTTCTGGTTTAGGTCGGGGTCTCCAATCCTCGGGCCACTACAAGATTTTATGTGGTCTGCAGCCAGGGTCAGACTGAGTGCACAGACTGAGGACTCAGATCAGTTAGTCTTTGTTTATGATGGGGACCCTGATGTAAGGGGGGGGCACTGATGTGAAGGGAGACCTCTGATGAGACGGGTGGTCTTCTGATGGGAAGGGGGGACTTCCTATATGATGGGGGGACTCCTGATGTGATGGGGGGGACAACCGGTGTGATGGGAGGACTTCCGGCGTGATGGGAGGACTTCCGGCGTGATGGGAGGACAGTCGGAGTGATGGGAGGACATCTGGTGTGATGGGAGGACAGTCGGAGAGATGGGAGGACATCTGGTGTGATGGGAGGACAGTCGGAGTGATGGGAGGACTTCCGGCATGATGGGAGGACTTCCAAAGTGATGGGAGGACTTACTGCGTGATTGGAGGACTTCCAGAGTGATGGGAGGACTTCCAGAGTGATGGGAGGACTTCCAGAGTGATGGGAGGACTTTCGATCTGATGGGAGGACTTCCTGCGTGATGGGAGGACTTCCAGAGTGATGGGAGGACTTCCAGAGTGATGGGAGGACTTCCAGAATGATGAGAGGACTTCCGATCTGATGGGAGGACTTCTGGAGTGATGGGAGGACTTCCGGAGTGATGGGAGGACTTCCGGAGTGATGGGAGGACTTCCGGAATGATGGGAGGACTTCCGGAATGATGGGAGGACTTTCGATCTGTTGGGAGGACTTTCGATCTGTTGGGAGGACTTTCGATCTGTTGGGAGGACTTCCGGAATGATGGGAGGACTTCAGATCTGTTGGGAGGACTTCAGATCTGTTGGGAGGACTTCAGATCTGTTGGGAGGACTTCAGATCTGTTGGGAGGACTTCAGATCTGTTGGGAGGACTTCAGATCTGTTGGGAGGACTTCCGATCTGATGGGAGGACTTCCGATCTGATGGGAGGACTTCCGATTCAAAGGTATTCCTTGGGAGTATGTTCATCCCTTTATAAAACTGATTTTTTTTTCAGGCTGTGAATATTTGTAAAATATACAGTGTGGCCCTCATACTGAAAAGATCGGAGAACCCCCATATGCTCAAATTACACGCAGCTGAATAAGTTAAAGAAGAGATTTTCTGCCACCGGCTCCGCCTTCTTTGTTCAAATGGGGCTTTTCGGAGATTCAATTAGAGAGAGGCAGTTACAAAGGTGAGAAAAAACTACTGCTGTTCTTGCTGCTCTACAAAACCGACCTCATGGGTGCACCTTCTACCAAACTTTTTATTTGTAGAATAAGAATTTTATATAGATTTTTTTTAAAAAGTCTGAACGCTAAACACTTTTAAAAAAAAAACCGAAAAAGAAAAAAACAACAACTTTGAAACCATTATTGTTTTATATTTTCTTTTAAAGTTTGAAATCTGTCTAGACCAGCTTTTCAAGCACTCCAAAGCGCAAAGTCTTTTACTATATAATGAGATGGAGTGACAGTGAAGGTGTGAAGCGAGGATCTGTCACTGGCAGTGTCAGGAACTTCAGCGAAAAAAAAAAGAAAAAAAAGAAAAAAAGAAAAAGAACTAAAAAGCATACAAGATCTTCACCATCTCACAAGTGCCTGATAGGAATTGAGGCCATGAGAGATTTAGAGGGAAACACACACCCCCAAAAAAAAAATCAGCATCAATTTATAGAATGTAAAAGTTTACATTATTTTTAGACGCAAAGTTTTAGGCCATCTGTAAAGGCTTTGAGTCAGACTGCCTTGCTCTGACCACGCTAGAGGAGGAGCACAGTCTTAAAATGGGTGGAGTTTATTCCTATGCAAGGCCAATCACAGTTCAGGTTAAAAACAAAATGTGACACAGCTAAAATATTACTTTTGCCAAATAAAAATTTAAAGCGGAACTTCACTCTCTCTATCAACATTGACTTTGTTTAATCCGTATTCTGCCAGCATTAGTAAATAGATAGGAAGGTCTATTATATTTACTTGTTTTATTTATTCATTTATTTTTTACATTTCTTCAGCTACTTCTTGGTTTCTGGCCTAGGCCACAATGGTGTCATACATCCTTTGAGATTTCTTCAGTTACTTCTTGGTTTCTGGCCTAGGCCACAATGATGTTATACTTTTTGGTTTCTGGCCTAGGCCACAATGATGTCATACATCCCTTGAGATTTCTTCAGTTACTTTTTGGTTTCTGGCCTAGGCCACAATGATGTCATACATCCTTTGAGATTTCTTCAGTTACTTCTTTGTTTCTGGCCTAGGCCACAATGATGTCATACATCCCTTCAGATTTCTTCAGTTACTTCTTGGTTTCTGGCCTAGGCCACAATGATGTCATACATCCCTTGAAATTTCTTCAGTTACTTTTTGGTTTCTGGACTAGGCCACAATGGTGTCATACATCCCTTGAGATTTCTTCAGTTACTTTTTGGTTTCTGGCCTAGGCCACAATGGTGTCATACATCCCTCGAGTCTTCAGTCGGGGAGATGGGGCTTTCTCAGCTAAGCACACCCTCCTGTCTGCATGTCTGAGCTAGGGACAGATAGAATCCGGAAAGTAGATGCTACATGAATCATCTGCCCTTA